>NC_079153.1:122085639-122387372 GCF_947563725.1 Argiope bruennichi
TTTAGTACACTCTAGGGAGAAATGAAAGTGTAGTAATACTTGAAATAAAAGTCCTATTTAGAATTATATACTTTTTGCGATATTTATTTTTGAAGTATTTTTATTGTTGTGGTTTAGAATTGAATTATTTAACTCTGAAATAATTTTTGCTTCCCTTTATATAACTTGAAATATCACATTTAAGAAAAATGAAATCATAATCGGAGGATAAATAATCATACTCTCTGAGAATAAAATAATACTTGAAACTCATTTCGCTAAATTAAATGATAATTCAATTTATTTTGGTTTTTTAAAGAATATATAGAGGAAAATATATTGCATAGAGAGGATTTAAATGGAATACTGATTAAGATGACTTTGAAGGATAAAATGTTTAAAATCACGTATTTCAGTTTTACAAATATAAAATTTGCATTCAGAGATAAAATTTTTTGAGTGAATTAAATAAATTATAGCAATAAAATATTGGGCATTTTGCTCATTCTTTTTACTTCTGGGCATTTTATAGCAAAGTTTTACCAAAGCCATTAAACTATTTTGTAAACGACTTTCCCAAAAAAATGTGAACCAAAAGAACTAATCCGCAATGTCTGTAGAAATCCGAATCGGAATTTGTGCATAACTTTTTTATGAATATTTACGAAAAAGAAATCCAGAAAAAAAAAATTAAAAATTCTTTTATTTCAATTTTTTTTGTCCATAAAATAAACTTTTAATATGCCTATTTATTATCCATTTCTATATAAGAAGATTTAAGAAAATCGCTTATAACAAGATTTTATTATATCGTTCTTTATATGTCGCTTTGTTTAAAACATTTATTATATATCTTGAAAAACGTAACCAGATGGTCTGCATAAAAAAAAAATGTTTTATCAGAATAATTGGCAACATTTGTTAGAAGTATCAATATTTGAAATTCCAGTTCGTAACTATTATAATTATTATCCAAAATCTAATCAATGAAGGATAGATCAATCTGATTAAATAAAAGATGAAATCAGAGAAGATTATGTATTTATGTATTTTATAGTAAAATTAAAGATTGATTATTCTGTAGTTGTAACTGCCTCAAGGCACAGTTTATCTTCGTAGCCATTTTACGGTTTCTATTGCACTATTGACATTAACAACTGAAAGATAAACTAAACTAAACTAGATCTTGACATCTAAATTTTCCTAAAAAGGGATTAAATCATAACTAAGAGTCAGATATATTAATCAGAGGAAGCATTCTCCTTCCGACTGTCTAGTATCTTAATATTGTTTTGTGATTCATACTAGTTTGTTTTGTGTTTTCTCTTAAAAAAATAGGACTCAAGGGTTTTTTTTATTTGCAATTGCTGTAATTCTTTTTTGCAGATTTAGAGTAGGAAAAAATAAATACTAGAAAATAAATTCCTACTAGGAAATTAAAAAAATCAGAACACTTTTTATTGGCCGTATGAAGTGTAATTAATCTACACTTATTTCTAATAAAAATCAACGGCAAATGCTTCTATTTCTCACTATGATATCCTTTTCTACTTGTTTAAGATATTCCATTGATGAATGGATTTTTCACAGACAAAGAATTAGACATAGCAGTACCCGCACAGCCGTTCCAGTGACATAATATCCAAGAGGAAAAATTAGCTTTAAATTTAAGTCTAGCCTGCACTCGATATGACATGGTCATGTCTCTCAACATCAAACAAACATAAAAATACATTTAGAAATGATCAAAAATAACTGCAAAACAATTTTCATAGCGCACATTCAGAAATATTTAGACTGTTAAAAAGGTAAGAATAAGATATGTTCATAGGCAAAACAATTCATCAAAATGTATATTTTTATGAATTGTTTTGTTTTCATAAAAATATACTTTTCTATTGCATAAGCTATTTTAAAATTTAAAAATATACAAATAAGTCATTGTACTCACTGATCCACACTTGTTTATCAACTCTGTATAATCTGAGATGAAAATAAAATTCAACTTACTTCATACTATTTCTTTGTAAACAATGTTGAATGTTTTTCCTCCTGGTGCCAAGACAAAAAGATTTTGTTTGGATATAACTCTAGAAAGTGCTACATAAAATTGTCTGTGAGAAAAACATTCTTCGTTTTAGTCAATTCCAGCAGTGTGAAACGTTTGTCCTTGGGCTTTATTTATTGTCATGGCGACTTCATTGGTACAAATATCTCCAATATCAGCTAAGCATTTCTCGAGTTTTCTCTTTCAAACATACAGCCGCTTTCAGAAGACTCCATATTATACTATGTATAGATGCATAAATTCCCCAAATTTCTCTTAAAACAATGACTTATCAGATGTACATTTTTATTAGCATTATTAAAAACAAAAAAAAAAACAGTGTAAGGCTTTGAATTCAATTGTTTTTTTAAAGAAATGCTGAATTACATTGTTCGTAAAAATACTGATTGCTACGTTTCTTACCTATTGTTCCTCACATTTTGTGTTTTGCAGCTGAAAAATGCGATTGGTTATTTTGACTGAGATATATTACTGTCATTATATTTATTGATCTGCGATTAATTTGGGATTTTATTGGTGATATTTATTGTATTTCCAACTTGAGATGGATTTGGACAAAGCCAGGTTTCTGGTTCAGACGGTGGATTAACTTCCAAGAGTTTTATAATTTTGTATATTTGTGTGTTCTCGATAATAATAAAATATTTTTGAAAACTTAATCATAATTTAATCAGTAATTAAATTTTAATTTTCATAAATATTCTTGCCATTTATGATTGTACACTTGAATGCTATCGCATATAAAGTTAACAATCACATACGGATTGTCTGTCTGTAAGTCTATGATTCGCTTGAGAGAATATAATAGTAAACCAAGAGAAAAAAAGTATTTCCATGCAGCTTTGTTTGCCATTACTTCTTTCATCGTTGAAATAAGAATTTCTTCCTTCGTTCTGAATTCGGCTTCTTACGTACAAGATATGTGTAATTTAGTACACTTGTATGTTCTCGATAACAATAAATTATTTTATTATCACATTTGCCGTTGACTGTCTAAGTCTATACATTCGTATGTATGTGAATGGTATAATGCAAAAATAAATTCTTAAACTGTAATCCTGTTTCAATGTTTGGATTCAATCGATCAAAAAAAATTTAATCTAAAACATATTCAGTTTGCTTTACTATGCTGCCAAACGCAAAATTCTCATAGACAAGGTTCTGAAAATAAATAATAATAATAATAAAAAAGATCAGGGATTGCAATGATTGCAAGATCCATAATTTTGTACTAGGGCAGGGTGAATAACACCTTTATTAGACGTTACAGAGAAACTTTCAGAGATCACTGGCTCAAAGACATGCTTGCGACTTACAGTAAGTTGCGTAAGGTAAAAAAAAAATCATTATGTACTGAATGAAACGTCTGATGCAGTTACGGTAGATGATAAGAGCCTAAAGCTTTGTCATTCTAATAGAGATTCAATGCATTTCTCTGTTTTATTTTACATCCTGTCATCATCTTATAGAAGGTTCACTAAATTTCATAATCTAAGTTTTTGTCTGAAACGCCTCTGTATTAATGGATGACAGGAATAGAAACGACACGGTGAAGTCTTGGTTGACTCTTATCATTGTACAATTCAAAATAGTTCTTTGCACTTTCCCCTGCAAGCGGAATATTTCTCGCAACTTTATTGAGACTGACTTGAAGAATGATCTACTTTCAGCCATTGTTGGAGATACTCATTGAACTAATTTTCTATGTTCCGGTCACTTGAAAAGTTTTAGGACAATTTAAATAGTAGCCTATACTTATAAAAGGAATTCCGTGTATTCTTTAGTGTCCGTGCGTTCTGTGCCAGTCGAAGCCATTAAATTTGATCAGAAATTATCGAAATCATGAATCGAGTCTCGATTTTTAAAATTGTTTATATACAAATTTTATTCAGTGTGTGTGTGTGCGTGTGCGTGCTAGCGTGCGGGACCAAACATTGAAGCATTATGGCCTCTGCTTCTTATACTTCAACAAAGAGCACACCCTGAGCAGGCGTTCTTGAAAAGAAATACCATGCTTCGATTTATAATAATATGCGTAATAATAGTATGTATAAAATGCGAAAATAAATACCATGCTTCGATTTATTGAAAATTCCAACTCAAGCAAACTTCTGCCCATGGTCAATGAAAATTAAGTAAAGAACGTTGCAAAAACTATTACCGATTTTATAAATCGCATGAGGATTGATAGTTATCTATTCTTAACGATGGTTCCAGTCGAGTTTTTTTCTTCATGTCCGATGGATTATTTAAATTTAAAAATGATCAGAACTTATATTCTTTTATTTCGAGGATTTGAATTCCTTTCAATTGAAATTCATTCTTGAAAAATGGTTATATTAAAATTATTCCGCAGCGCACTTCTATTTGTGTACACCGCATCAAGCAAATCCAATGGACATAACTCAGTTTGCTTACCGAAAGAAAATTGTCTTGTCATATGGAAAATGTGACTGTTTTATCAATCGAGGCTTGGATCAGACTTGATTTTTGAAGAAGTGTGGCGCATAAAGGATAAAAAAAGAGTTTTGAAATTTGAGGTGTCTGAAACAATGCAAGAAAGGAATATATCCACCCAAACTAGTGAAATTCTGAAGCAATTTTACGATTTCTGTTGGATAATTAATGGTATTTTTTTCGTATAAATTGCCATGGATACAACATGAGACTCTCATCATATAGTTAAATTAACTGTACTACGTTTGAAGTGCTATGAATTTCAAAAACATAAATTCCTAAAGCAATAATGCAAAACATATGCAAGATTAAATTGATAAAAAAAATGTGAGAATTTCTTTATTTGACTCCCCAGTGTGCAATGAAGAATAATTTATTTTCCAAATTATGTGGGAAAAAACAAACTTAATTTAAAATCATCATGTTGTGCTTGATGTATCTTCCGAACCTCTAGAAAATCCATCGCTGAATGAAATTCTAGAACAAGGACCAAATAGGCTAAGAGAAATGTTCGCTACTTTATTTCGTTTCAAATTATTCTAATAAAGCAAATACACTATAGCAATCAAGCCTTTCCAGTCCTTAAGCGAAGAACACCGAAATGAAGAAAGACTTGTAATTGCAGGCAGGAAATCATACAGATTGGAAAATGTCATTTAATGATAATGTTATAAATAGATTTTCATGCATATCAGTTGTTTGAACCACAATTCATTTGAGGTCGGCAAGCCAGAAGTAGGTACAGAGTAGTTCTCCAATAATGTTTCTTACTTTTTTTACATTTGCATGTGCTTTTAAATTTTAATAGTTTTTAAAAATTATAAGTTAGGATGTGCATTTGAGATTAATTTGAAGCTGAATAATTTTAAAACCATACTGAAATCTGAAGGGACATAACCATCATTTACTGGAGGTAACTGATCCGAACAGCACAGAATGTTGGCCAGAAAACAACATGGTAATGTGAATATTGTTTTTTCAGTGAGTGTTTTCTACTTATTGGAACTCTTTCTGTCGTTAAAAACTTTCTTTGTCTAGAAACGCTGCTAAATTTCGACTAGCAACAGTTTAATTTTGATCTGTAAAGAACTTTAACTATTAACAAATAATATATATTTGTATTAATTTGAATCTGAAGAAGACTAAAAATATACTGAAACTTTTTCTACTTTGGCAGCTCTTTTTTTTTTTAGTGGGACCCCTTTTTTTTGTTCAGAAAAGCCTTCGGTTTTCATCTAGTAACTTGTTTACACTCCAAGGCAAATTTCTGGGGACCACCGACTATTTGCTTTTCTTTGAGTGGTTTTTGTCAGTTTCTGGAATTTTTCAGGAATCTGCCCAGAACCATCCCATAGGAGGACACCATTCTTCAGAACTGTCCATCTCCATCTATTTATTTTTCCATTTTTCTAGATCGGCATTTTGGGTCGGAACCTCATTCTAGATTATATGTTTCTTTTTATTCTCCCTCATGATGATGCCAGATTTCCAGCCTAATAAAATTTATCCCTGAAACATTTTCTCAGCCATGGCTTTTAAGATCCGAATGCCGCGGACTTATATTTTAGCATTTGACACCGTTTGAATTTTAACCCTATATTCGATGTTTTTGAATTATTTGACTTTCTTTCTTCACTTTTCGCTACTTCATGTGTCCCCAGACATTCAATTTTACAGAATTTATTTCTTATAATTTGTCAATCAACTTAGGATTTGAAAAAAAAACCCTTTTTTTAACGTGTTTGCATCTTCCGTGTTAAATCCATCCATCATAAAAATGTTTTATCTCTTTTTAATTGTACTATTTTACAGTTGGAAAGCTAGTTCGGCGCTCTGGTGTGTTTATTCTTTTACGGATTTTTCTTATTTATTTAGAGCATTGATTTTAGAGATGTGTTTTCTCGAAAATCGATTTTAATGTATTTCTTGGGATTGCCAGATCATTTTAGTGTTCATATTTCAAACTCAACTTTTCTACTACATAAGCTGAGTGTACCTTGAATATAAGTTGAAAACGTTTTACAATTGCAAACAAACAATTACAGCATATACTGTAATCTTTATAGATTTTTAGAAATATTAATATTTTACTTTCAGATGTGTTTTTAAGTTATTTTAATAGTTTTTAAAAATTATAAGAAATTATGTGAATTTGAGATTAATTTGAAGCTGAAGAATTTTAAAACGGAAGGAACTTTCTGGAAGTAACTATCTGAACTGTCTGAAGTTTATCTCCTATCTTTTTATTACAATGTTAAGTATTTTCACATGTATTTTGGTAATCTATACAAAATTTTAGCTCTCAATTTTTCAGGTGTTTCTTCTTACATGTTTCGTGTAATCTATCATGGTTTCTTAAAGAAAATCGGCAAAGATTATAGTATAGGGCGATGCAAACAATATAGTTGATGGCTTTGAGGTTACGGAGACGAGACCCTTGCCGGCAGTTAATGCGAGAGGATATAGATTCGTCATTATGAATTTAATGAAAAGTATTAAAAGTGGAGATTTCGTGAAAGGAATTAATGAAAATATGTCCCATAAATTTGTAGAAATAGGCTTCTATATAAATGTTTTTCTCAAGCGAAACTGGATAAAATCTCAGGAATGAACTAACAGATAAGTATATGAAGATCTTATAAATATAATTAAAGGTATTTACCTGAAAATCAATGATAGATTAAATTTCAATTTATAAGATGCCATTAGGAACAAAAAAGGCACTATTTCAAAGGTTAAGATCAAATAATTCTCAAAGGAAAACACAGTGCTGTTGGCAAGGAATGCCACCACTCGCACAATAAGTAAAACAATGAGAGAAAGGTTATGTTTCTTCAATGTTTGAGGAACAAAAGTGGTAAAAAATAGAGGAATTCACAAAAGGAGAGAATCAAATAATAAAACTTTAGTCGAGGAAATTGGGAAGAAATCTGATAAGGGAAAGTCTTATGTGGAGGTTGCTCAGAATCCATAGCTTCTAATGATCCTCCTGGTCCTTGCAGGAACCTCCAGGGATTATTTTCAATTAAACATAAGTTGCAACATCGTAATAACTTTTACAGCAATAAAGTCATCATTGTTTCCCTTATTAAATAGGGTAATTCAGTTATCTGGGTTAAAAGTTTCACGAAGCTGGATGATTTTGAGGGAAAGCAATGATGGCAAAGTCCTATGAGAATTAGACAATTAAGAATATCTTAATGGATGACCAATCAATCAATAGATGCTTTAATTATACTATTCCAGCAGAAGAAACATTAGATAAATTTTGCAAATTCCAAAAATAATATAGAGGAAATAGAAATCTAAAAGGATTTGCTTTCAGAAATATATCTCTAGCAAATTCTAATATGATTCTCTAATTAAATCCGATTTAAAAATTCTATCTAGGGATTAAAAATATATCATGTTTGGTTTTCATCCTCTAAGCCCTCCAGAATTTGCAATATTTTAAATTAAGAAATTCTGTACTCTCAATTTTTTGGTAAATATTGCAGAATTTTTAGGAAAAAAAACAATTAAGATCTTGCTTGGAATTTGATATACTTTCAAAATTTACGATCACTTGAGGAAAGATTTGCGGCACAGATGCTTTTAAGAGAAGAGTAAAGTATCAATGAAAATGAAAAGGGCTTGGATGTATTAATTGTTGCAATTAAATCAATTAAGACCAATTTTGACACGAAGCAAAGCGGCTTTATCACTCATATTTCAAGTAAAGGACAATCTTGAAACAGAAGACTGACTTTTAATTTTTTAAATAAAAAAATAAATATAGCCCTAATTTATATTTAAATGAAAACTTGGATTATTATTTTTAAATTTAATAAGAAATGTATTAATGTAGTTTACCTTGTAAATATCATTTGAAATATTATCAACTCTTATTTTCCTCCCTATGATGGCATAGAATATTTAATAGGGGAGGTTAACGATTTTAATTTCATAATTTCCTTTGATTTTATTATCGACGACTTCAATTACAAGTGGATCTAGGTTAGGATAATTTCAAGAGCCGAAAACTCACCTTCATAGCTTCCAATAGCCTGTACATATATAGCATCAAAATATATGGCCATATTTTTGTATCTATAACCAATATTGAACTCCGCGATTTTGAAGAAAACTAGTAATTAAGCTATTAAGAAAAATAATTACTTTAAAATATTTGAAATTACAGATTATTCTGAGTAATCACAAATACGTCTTTTTTTTATAACCTGAATACTGATCAGATAATTCCTTTTCTTTTAAAACTAATCATGAAAAAGAAACTTTGTAATATGCTTTAGGAAAAATTAAAAATTCTTTAAGGGGGTCCGGGACACATTTTGAAAAATTTTTTATTAATTAATTTAAAATTTTGAAATTTTTTGTACTGATCAACCATCTTATTAATAAGCAAAATCACAACACAAAAGTTTTCAAATTTTTTTTAAACTTAAAATTTAAATTTTTTAAAAAAAAAAGTGACGTTGTTTTAAATCGATATAACTCAAAATATTTTTGATCAATTCTCAAAATTTTTTCATTAAATCAAACACAAATATATATTCTTTCATTTTGATTCGGCAATTTAAAAAATATTAATTAAAAAAAATTTGAATGAAAATTTTGAAAAAATCTTGGTTGCTTTTTTTTAAAAAAATTCATATCTTGAAAAGTAAAAATGTTTTTTTTTTTTAATTTGCTGAATCAAAATTAAGGCAAACAGTTTGGAAAGTATGTGTTTCAAATTTCAGACTTCTATCTTTATATGATCTGGACTTATATCAATTTGGTCACAACAAATAATGAAAAAAACGCAACATGGTTAAAAATGCGTTTAAAGTTTAAAAATAAAATTTATAAGAATTAAAACTATTTAAATACATTTAAAAGCTTCCAGATGCATAAGAGACGCCTCCCTTCCTCACAAGTGTTTATTTTAATTTAATTTTACATTTACAATTAAGAAAACCAACTTTAGAGCAAAAAATTAAAAAGCACGTTGTCTCATGAATTGTAAACACAGAGGTTCTAATAAACACTGAATCTCTTCGTTTCACTTCATTATTGAAGGATTTGAGTTGTATACAAACTAAATCTAGGATTTAAAATAAATTCTTTAAAAATTTATTTTTAAAAAAAATCAAAAATTAAGCTAAAACAGTGCCGGGAAATGTCTGTTTACATTTAAAGAGATGAAGTTGCCATGGCAACGCCTTTTTGACAGCTGGAATTTCAAAGCAATAGTCAACAAAAATTATGATATCTCTCGTTCTAATTAAGACAGAAACATGATTTAAATGTTATTTTAAGCAGAAAAGAGTGCAGAATTTTTTCAGCTAAAAAAATCGAAAATTTGAAGATTTTTGTGTCTCAGACCCCTTAAATAGACCAGGTATATTTCTGATTTAATGAGGTACCATTCATTATATTCTTTATCAATCTGTCCTCAGTTACCGTCATTCAGAATGCTACATCCAATTCGGAAGACATTATATAATTAAAAGAAATATTAATAAATGAGTACTTTTGCTTGACCTTTAATAGGTTAAAGATCATATTAGCAGTCCAGGAAATAAAAGAACTGATCATTTTGTAAATAGTTTCAACGTCTGGAAAGAAATTGACTATAACCTCTCATTATTTATGCACAACATATAAGCTGTAAGTTTTATAGAGCAAATGAACTCCGAAGATTTACAGAACAAATGAACAATAAACTGCTGCTCGGAACAGATTTCTAATTTACTTCGTGAGCACGATAAACTTCCCATATTAGCTTGAATTTCTATATTTTCTATTATCTGTGGAGTAATGGGTAATATCGATCATAATGTTTTAGAATACATGTATTAAATTTTATCATTTCATTATCCCAGCATGTGAACATGAAGAAAATCCTAGTTTATCAATTTTATAAAAAAAAAGAAAAGCTGTCACTGTCAAAAGCTATCAAAGTAGGAAGTGCTTTCAAAATCAGCTTCAGTATTTATGAGTCACAGGTTAGGTCTACAGACCCTTAATATACTGCACATAGGCATTGTATTTCTTGTTTTTTTCTTTAACTTATCTAATTGACCCTAGCAGTGTGAACTGATCCTTTTCTTTATTTACAAATTTATATAATTTTAAAGATGCAGTGTTCTCCGTATATGTCATTTATTTTTCACTTTTATAATTTATGTTGGGTATGAAAGAGAAAAAATATGATTGATAACTACAATAAGCTTTATATTCTCAATAAATTTTCTTATTGTCATCTGGATAATTATTGAAATGATACCTTTTTGACATACTTTACAACGGCTGTTAAAATGTCCAGATATTACAGATTTATTATTTTTCTTTATTCCTTTATATTTTAAAGTAATCATACTTTTACAACGTTCGAATCGTATTTCGTCTGACAAACTAACGTTATTATTTTAAGACGCAAGAATTTTGAAAAACTTTCTGTAATCGTAAGAACATCCCATTCTTTCTAAGATGTTACGGAGAAAAAAAAGCAATAACATCCTTAGCTAGCGTGCCGACTTTGTTGAAGAAATGGTTCGCTTCCTCCCTTTTTTCTGAATTCAAACTTTTTTAAAAGAGGGCAATAATTAACATTTTCTTACCTAATTAATGATCCAAAATAATATTAATGCACCAATTTAGCTTTTTTTTTCTTCTATTTTTGCGGTATTTTCCCCTTATCGCATATAAAATGTTGTGACCGCTCGAAAAGAGTTAAAACGGAAGTAATGGTCAGTCTTTAAAATTTTGGTTTATAATTTCGGAATTACTAAATGGAAATGGCTCAGCCTTCGTAAAGAAGGGTTTCCATTGTTTTGATCTTTTTTTTTTCTATTCAAGAATTTTTATGAGATAACATAAATAATTGATATTATCAAACTTAAAAAAATCCAGAATTCTTTTTTAAGTTGCAAGTTAATATAAAATAAGAATTATCATAAAGGATCTATAATGTTTAAACATATATAAAATTACAAGACCTGTTTAATATAAGGAAGATTGAATTTTAATTGTTCATTATTCAATAAATGTTTCATAGAAATGAAAAAGCTTTAAGCCAACTCGAGCTCACCTTATTTAAAGAATTTGAATTTGTATTCCAAACTGGATCTTGGAATTTAAAAATATCATCTCGGCGCAAATTTTAATATTGAAATGACCCTTTTCTTGAATGAAAATTATATGCATTTTCAGTGAACATTCTTGTAAGACAACAGAAAGTTTAGATTCCAGTGTGTGATGGTATACGAGCAGAATTCAGATTCTTTTCTTCAATCTTTTTTTAGATCTTGATTTTAAATTCTTATACTAATATATTTATCGTTTACATTAGCATAAATCGTGTGTGTGTGTGTGTGTGTGTGTGTGTGTGTGTGTGTGTGTGTGTGTGTGTGTGTGTGTGTGTGTGTGTGTGTGTGTGTGTGTGTGTGTGTGTGTGTGTGTCTTATAGAAACTCACATATATAATATGATGCATCACGATTTGTCACACAAAATTTAGAAGTGGTATATCCTGATTTGAACAATTATCTGCGTAGATCATGAATATGATCATATGAATGAACATTACAAGATTACCCTATTCACCTTATAACATGATTATATCTAATTTCGTTTTTTTTTTCCTATTTGGGATTGCATTTTCGATTCAAAATATTGATTCGATGAATTATGAAACAACCCTTAAATAGGTAATTACATTTAAAAGCAAAATTTAAAAATATATTAATCGACTTAGGATTAAGTTAGGAGTTAAAATTCAAAGCTACAAATATATTCTTATTTTTCGCAATAAAGTTAAGAGATTAATGGAAAAAACATTGCTTCACTTCTCATCATTGAGCTGACAAATTGTGGAGCCTGAAAAGCTCAAACTTAAAAGAAATATTTAATTTTGTTTGGAATCTTAAACTGTTTAATTCTTGTATGTCAATATTTTTTCATGAATTTTATGTTTTTGAAATATCGAAGCAGTGAAGAGACTTTGTATTTCTAATTTCGTTTTATTCTCTCCTGGGAGACAGCCATGATTATTTACAAAAAGGCGCAGCGCGGCAAAAAAGCAGAAGCAAGAAAGGAAGGGATACGGGACGAAACAAATGATCACTAGTCTTATATAACATGGGATTTCCAGCCACGTGCCGATGGAATACATGTATTGACCTTTGACAAGGGCAACGGAAGTATCACTTTCACTCGATACGTAGATTGATGGCGCAGTACTTTTCACACAACTTCAGTTGAATTAATGAAACCGAAAGTGAAATTGGATCAAGAAATAAGGGAATGAAATTACTATGAGCTAAATTAAGATAAGTTTTGGAATTTAATTTGGTTTAAATTAATTGTTTAAAATTTCATTACATATATATAATATTTGTTTTCAGAATTAACAAAAAGGTTTGTAGAAGAATATAAAAAGAATAAAGATTTTCTCGATTGCCCTTGAAACTGTCGGCGAAAGTACCAACAAACTACGAATCGGCGAACTTTTTATAATGAATCTTGTTAATTTTTAGAAATTGCAGTGCACTTTTAACCTTAAGAAAACCTATTTGAGGCGTTTGTTATAAAGAATAAGTTTCATCAAGCAATTTATCATTGAATCAAAGCATTTAAGACCTTTTCATCTTAAACTTGCCATTCTTTTATTCACTACTTTCAGTCGACGTTGTTAAGAATAAAAACCAACGAAAAAAAACACCTTTCATCTTTCGGCTGTTTTCTAAAAAATGAAAATTCGTTTGCCAAGCAGCAAAATCCGAAGATAATAGCAGATTTGAGAGTCAAAGGGAACATATGATAAATGACACGTTAAAAAACTTGAAGTTAACACGCAATAAAAAAAATCCCATTTCTTTATTTGAATGAAATAGAAAGCATTTTTTCAAAGAAAGCACTTATCAATGCTGTGAATAATAAGAACTACTTGGATATTTGTCTTCTGTTTCTAAAAGCATATGGATTCCGTTTTAAAAAAAAAGTTATTCCTTATATTAATCATTTATTTATTTATTGAAAAAATGAGTTTTTGTTAAGCGCATAGGAATGAATTTTACATTGTCATTATTTAAGTACAAACTGAATGCCTATTGCTCATTTTTATGCCTTTTCCTTCTCTGAACTGTTATTTTACTTCATTTATTTTTCTCTGGTGATGACTTTCCATTACTCTCAAGAAATGAAATATTATATTTTAAGAAATGAAATATTCTATGCTTTTGAAATGAGACATACACTTTTGCTTTGCATTGCCCTTTAGGATTTTATAGAGGCTCATTCATTTTAAAGTGAAAGGGTATAATATTTATCTTTTCTTCTCTATTTATCATTTGATAAATCTGAGATTTCGTTTTCTTTTTTTTTCCATGTATATTGGATTTTAAAAATGTAGGCCCCAGAAAATTATTTAGAAAACTTTTGTCAGCTGATAATTTCATTAGAAGTGTGAAATGAATTAAAAACAAAGACCATATTTTTAAAACTCTATGCTTAGATACATATTTATCTTATAAATTCTAAAATTGGCAACTAGAAATTCTTAACATATGAAGTCTTCTAATTAAATCATCTTTTAAGATTATTAAAGAATTTTAAAATGATGATTTTTTTATATCGAGATTTGAGTATGTTTAGTTCCCACGATTACTTTTATGAACTGAAGTGATAATTTTTATGAACTATGTAATTGTAAAATGTGTTTTCAAATTTATCGGGAAATGTACATTTTTATTACAATTCCCCAATTCACTTATCAGTAATCTTTATTTGGTTTAAGCCCTTTTTTTAAAACAAATCACAGAAAAACGAATCAATTATGGAGAAATCATTGAAGAGCCTTAATTATTTTTTTATTCCTTAAAAGTAGACTATTTAAAAGTTATCATCAGAAAATTAATAATTATTGCTTAAGATCACTACTAAAATTATTTTAAAAGAAAAGAATCTAATATATATATATATAATATGAAATTGAAATTAAAAGTCATATTATTAACTTCATTATCTACTATGCCCTCAAGTGGCATTCAAATATATAAAGTTGGATGTGTAATAAGTGTCTATAAGTAGTAGTAATAAATGCATGTATAATATTTCGTGCATATATTTATTACTGGTGGTACTTCTGTCATAGGTAACATCTTGCGACTTTCATTATGTATCGTCATGTATTTTTACTTTAGTATTTCTTAAATTATTTTACAACTAAGAAGCTGTGAAAATATCTTATAATTATTAATAGGAATTATTTGGGTTTATTTTTGATTATTCCTAAAACAAACATTTTACAGTTTCAAAAAATCAAACTTTAGGTTTAAAAAAATTGTTTTCAGCATTACATCTCATCGAAACTGTTCATTCTTCTGATTAAAATTAACCTCAGACGCATGTAGTTGATGTTTTTCAATTAAAGTTTAGTT
This sequence comes from Argiope bruennichi, assembly GCF_947563725.1. Classification (NCBI taxonomy): domain Eukaryota; kingdom Metazoa; phylum Arthropoda; class Arachnida; order Araneae; family Araneidae; genus Argiope; species Argiope bruennichi. The sequence continues at coordinate 122,100,567 of NC_079153.1, forward strand.
TTCAATTAATATGAAATTTTGTAAAATTATATTTTGGCTATCTAAAGTGCAGATTTCCTATAACAATTATTTGAAGCTCTTACTTTAAATGACAGAATACTTTTCCAAGAAAAATCAGATTGAGTTAGACATTTAATTAATATGTAAATAGATATGATTATCAATTATATTTTATTCATGACTTTTATGATTAATAAGATTTTATTGTTAAATATTCTGAAAGACGTTTTTATATTAATCAGAGAGGATTAGCCAAAAAATTTGAATTTAATAACTGAAAAGCCTTACAATTTGTAATTTCCATTGCAGCTTTTAATTGTTTCAGTTATGCCACAACGCACTAATTATAAAATGCCATAGAAATGAAATTTAATAAGATTTTTTTAATTTTCTGATTAAGTTTTCAACCGTATCGCCATTCATTTTATATAGATTCCGGGTGGTAATAATATAATTTAGAATGATAATTGTTTTTATAAAACAATATCCGGAAATTTCTTCATATTTTCTTTCTCTCTTTCTCCCATCTCATTTTTTTTTATTTATGGTCACTTTGCATACATACACAGACATATATTATATATGTATATAAGATAACTGTAGAATAACATTTCTGGTGGAGGTATCTGCTGTTACGGCCAACGAACTAAATGAAAATAAATCTCATTAATAGATTTTAATAAACTTGATGGGATGTATTTCAAAAAGGAAGAAAATGAGAAGATATATTGACAACAAAAATAGTAAAATTGAACACAAAATGCAGGTGCTTCTACTCTTGGTGAGAGAGGATTTTTCTTTATGGGTGATTCAATTATTCTCCAGTCTTGGATATCATTTGTAATCTAGTGATAATTTAACGACAAAAAAAAAATGAAGACAATAAAATGTAAGAGTTATGGCCTTATTTTTGTTAGAAAACCGAGATCTGAATATCCTTCTAGAGACTTCCATATAAAGTCCTATTCTCACCGAAAACCGGCAAGAGTTTGAAGTGATTCATTGAATCTCCTTCTGGAATCGAGTTCGCCGAGCAAGCTTGTCGTTATGATCACTCAGTGTTATTGATATAATTTAATTAGCTATTTGTTGCTTGCTTGAGTTGATAATGTTTACAGAATCTGTTCTTTGAGTAAATATTGGCTATGTTTTCGTCTATTGTGATCTGTGTTTTCTGGAATATTCATTTCCATATTGTTCAATCCAGTCGTTTTCAAATATTTCTTCAAAAGAATTTCTTAACAGTATATATTTTTAATGTTGCCGGAAGTAATTTGTATCCCTGAGGGTATTTCTAAATTCCTTTATTTGCTACTGAAACATAAATAAGCTAATGTGATAAAGTTTCATAACAAACTTGAGAAGAAGCCATTCAACGTCAGGTTTTTATTATTGATTCCAAGCGTCTCTTAGATCACAAAATAGAAAACTCAGATATTTCAGGAAGAACCTAAGACTAACCTTAACCAGGAACATGTCATAACATTCAGCCTAAAACTCGATGACAAATATGTATTTGCATGAAAGTATATGTATACGAAAATATACTATTCATGTAATGCAATCACTCTTACAGTGTGAACGGTGAACATTCTGTATTAGAGAAACATGACCTAGACAAGTTCATTAATAATCATCTAGATTCCTTTATTTTAGGAGTACATTAATATTATTTTGAAAATAATATAGTTTTGAATACGAAATACTAAGTTTCTGACTATGAGGGCGACTGGTTTTGTATAAATATTTAAACTGATGGATATTGAAATTTTTCATTTCTCCTCTAAAAACATTAATTCATTATGCAACTATGTTTAAAAAATTCCGATTAGTTATTTTTATAAGATTCTATTGATTGTATGGAATGATAACTATTTGAAAATTTTAAACATGGTAAAATAATTAAATATTTTCACTTATACATTTTGCTAATTTTATCTTATTTATTTATTTTTACAATGTCGTCCAACTAATTGATTTAAATATTCTTTTTAAACCTTTCCTCTAGTATAAAATTAAAAATCATTTTTAAACATTAATATTATCTGAATTGACTTGTAATTGTAAATAGATATTTTAAAACACAATTTTATGATAATACACATTTGAGAATCAACTTTTTGTTGGGTGTTTCAAAAGCTTATCTAGTAAAGTAAATGAATAAAATATTTTGTCATAACCAATAGCCAAGTGTGGTCTCTTCTCTATGTGAGATATTTTGCAATAACTAGTGCCAATAACAAAGTGTGGTAACTTTTTCGAATAAATTGCTTGTATTCAATCAACAGAAAACTATTTATCACAAAAGAAAAGCTGCGAAGTTTTGGGAGAAAAACTTTCAAGTTACTTTTGGGCAGAAAAAGTTGGCGAGAATGATTGTTTATAAAAATTTTCTTATCTTGAATGAAAGAAATTTTCTTTTCCGTTACTCTGTCGCAAAATTGTACTTTCACAATTTCATAGAAATATTTTATATTTAATCTTTCTGTTCAATTCCTGTTCAATTCAAAGCCTTTTTTTTACTTTGTAAAGAATACAATCTATAAAAAGTTCTATCGAACTATTTATTGCATAAGTATATCAATGTGAAATAGTTTTTGGACCTTTATCAAAGAACCTGGATTTTAAAATAAAATATTTGCCAATATTTTTAAATAGGCGAGAAGAAAGAGTAAAAAAGGAAACTTTGTTCTGTTGCCAGAATTTCAGCTTTCGCAGCAAAAACGTATAATAATGTGTTCGTGAAAGACGCAAAATGGACATTAATAACTATATTTTATTGCAAGAGCATAATAAACAACAAATGCAGAGTCCTGAAATTTTCTATATTTTTCAATATATCAACAAGTCTTTTCTCAAGCGAAAAAACTGTAATAGAAAAAAGTAAGAATTAATATTTAATTATTATACATTCTTATAAGGAATTTTGAGCTTTTATCGAACTAAGACAGTAACATATAATTAGCTTTTATGAAGACAGTACAGAGCGAAATGTAATTTAAAAAAAAGTCATTAATGTATAATATTTCAATGTAATGAAATATATTTAGAAATTTATATATACACATAAACGAATATTAATAAAAATGTACTAAAAGAGTGAAACTTTCAAAATTACTTTCTGCGACTGTGCCGTTTTTAAATAATATCTAAAATGAGTGAAACGATTTTAGCATCTTTAGTAAGTAGAAATGTGCGGAAAATAAAATAAAAATTACATTCAATATTTTATTTAATCGCTTTATGCATATTAATTTATGCTTTTTCTATCTCCAAATTTCTACAAATTAAACACAAAATTTCAAATGAAAAAAAATTATTATAATTACTAATATTGATTTTCTTAATGATACTGATTTCCTGAAAATGAATTCGCAGTCATTAAATATGCAAAGACAGTATACTATCAATAAATATATTCACTTTGTTTAACCTCGTTCTTGCTGATTTTAAACAAAGCAAAAAGCAATTAATCATCATCTAAATAAGGATAGCATTTAAAAAAGTTATACAAAGCAATGAAGTTATAAATTAATATCTCATTAAAATACAATTCTGTCGCTCCCCTTATCTATTTTTCAAGATAATGAAAATATAAACATGTTCTAAACCTTTTATAGAAATATAATTGTTTGTAGTTTAAACAAATTGTAACAAACTTTCGAATTGATGTTTTGCAAATTATAAATATGTATTTGCATGATTCTACTTGAATTTTGGTAACAGCTCTTTGTAATTAGTTTTCAATAAAAGCTAAAGGAATACATCCTTAAATCTAAAATCAAATAGGGAAAAAAAGAGAGGAAAGGGAAGAAAGAGAGATAGAGAGAGAAAAGAGAAGAGAAGAGAAGAAAGAAAGAAATGTGAGACATTTACTAACAATAACTATGGGTCTCCTATTCTTAAAATAAACCTAAGATAAAAATTTAAAGGAACTAATTATTGAAAAAAAAGAGAATCTCATAAAGTAATGGAAAGTTTAAATAGATTTTACATTAGCATCTTCTATTTTCCAGGGTAGCATTTACAAAATTAAAGCATTTCCAGGATGTCCATTTGGTTACATAACCTTTTCGTGGTCAATTTGTTACTGACCTATGCATGGCAAATAATTGCATTACGTGACTTATTTGAAAATTCATGGTGTATTTTAAACTCGCTTTTGAAACTTCTCTTAAATATTCGATCGGGCGGAAGATACGTTGGAAGAATTGAAATATATATTGAATAGTTGATATTATATTCAAGTGTAACAGTGAAATTGATTTAAATTAATTTAAAATACTTTTGTAGTTGTAATTCTCAGTAAATTAATTTTGTCTTATTTTAATTTATTTAAATTAAGATAGTTAATTAATTTATCTATTAATGCTTGTAGAATTGTGATATGCAGTAATCATTTTATCTAATATTTATGATTTATTTCATCATCATGAATGCTTCCTCCGATTTAAAATGTCATTAATTTAAGTTATTCTGATCTTTTCGAAAACATTTTCTGTAGATTAGTTTTAAAATCTTTAATTATATGCGTGTAATAAAGATACTGAATTAATTAAATTTCTGAATGGACTAAACTAATTAATATTCAAAACTCTGTTGCAGAGATATTTCTACAAATTTGAGAATAAATTTACTTAATATTTCAGATATATTTTAATTATGCATAATTTGAGTTTCGATGTTCGTTAAATACAAGTTGATCAATAATATGAGTACATAGATTATTATTTTTAGAGCCCTGCGCGTTATAACATTTTATGAGTAGAAGAATACTAAAAAAATGGATAAGCCTTTTGGCATTTTTTTTATCAATAGGTTAAAAACAAGTATATACTCAAAACTAAAATTTTAGAATTTACTTACAGAATTTCATTAATTTGTCATGTTATTTATTGGGTTTACATTTATGCTAATTTACAGACAAAAACGCAGCTGATGGATTTGAGTCAGAACTTGATACGAATCTGCTTAACAAAAATTTTATCTATCGGGCATTTTATGTTTGAAGCTATAATTTTTATTTGTAGACAAAAAAAATCTCGGGCAGACAGATAAATTTTCTGTTGATAGATTTCATTAAAATTTAGATATAATCAATATAAATAAAGTACACATGCCAAATTTCACCTATTCAGCTCAAAGTGTTTTTGAGCTATGTTAAAAGAAAGATAGATTGACATTGTAGTATTCACTTAAATATAACTTTTTAAAAATATATAGTTTAAGGATTTAAAAAGGTCTGAAACGAGGAGATTCGCCAAAATATTGAAGTTGAATTTTTTGACAATTACGACTTATTGTCTTTTATATTTATTATACCAAGCCCGAATGAAAGTTCTATGAGCTGACAGCTGACAATCTCTTTAGGCAATACAATGGAATTTTCTTTTCCAACAGAATGTTTTCTCTTCTCCTAAATGAAATAATTCTAAGCATTAACTGACTGACCCATTAAGATAGAAGTAAATCTTATTCTACAGGATATATATCCCACGGCCATGATAAATAAGCTTTCAATGCAGAAAACTTAAAAAGAATATGAGCCGCCGTGGATTCGATGTCTGAAGTACTTGCTAAGTGAGGCGGATTTAGTAGTGAGAAAAAGGCATTATATTTCGGTACACTTTCTATTGAGATCCTAGACCAGTTTCCGATATCCAAAACTTTCAGACAGGTTGTTCTGATTTCCTCAACAATCTATGGAATGATATTTCTGCATCCTTTTGCAAATTGAATTGCTACTTTTCTGATTTTTTTTAAATCTAGCTCTCAATCCTGTACCATTTCTTAAAGATGTTGGCTCCAGTGCTGTTTGTAATTTCTCAATTCGCCAAAATTTACGGGCCGTATCCGAAGTTATATCCATCCCTTTTTTTATCACGTCTTTGCCAATAACTAATGCTCAACAAATGAAACATAATATTTATAAACGGACAGTTAATTCAAACTAAATTATTCTTTTAATATTTCGCACTTTTAATATTCGTCCTCTTTTGCGTCATTTTTGAAACTTTTGCACATATAGAATTTCCTTAAATTTCTATTCTTAAAACGGTTGACTTAATATATTTTTCTGTATTTTAATACTTATTAATATTATTCCTAAATGATGTAATTGCTATTTTTATTAAGCGATGATAATTTCCCTATGATTAATTATCCATATATTTCTGAGCACCGTCTGAGAGCGGAAAATTTTGTTTAATTTTAGGAGGAAATAGGACATAGAGATTGGTTTCGTACATATGTAATATATTCCAACTTTTAATTCAGGCGTTATCTGTTGATTTCATTAACGATTTCATTAGCAGTTTAGTCTCAAATAGAGAAATTTTGTTTATAATCATCTTATTAGTAAGGAATAAAATATATATTCAGATTTATATGAAGTGGAGGTTTAGAAATTTGCTTGCAGATAGATTTCATCTTCGAAATAGACAAAGAAAATTCTAATGATTCATGAATTTATGTCCTCATGTAAGCAAGCTCTAAATGAAACATATTATCAAACGAATGCAATGAACCCATTTTTTAGTTAATGGCATATTATAGTTATTAGTATCAACCAAATACTATGTATTTACGGTCATATCAATGTAAAAAAATGTCTATAAATAAAATTTTAAGTAGCTAAAATGTTATGATGTTCAAACATACAAAATTGAATACCATTATTTTATTATTATACTTTAAAATTATAAATTTCATTCAAATAAGAGTGATTCTTTTTAAAGAGAATACATAATGTTTCTCTGCTTGTGCAGTAATCCAATTTAAAGTATTTAAAAATGTTTTGCTTTTTATCCAAACAAGCCTTAGAAAAACAATCCCTGAAAGTAATATTTCTTCTAAAGTAAAGTCTGAGAAACACCAAAAGAACAAATCCACTTCTCATAAATTCTGAGAATCCAGAGTAAACTAAAATATCCGACATTGTGGATACATTCAGACTACAGTCATTCTTGACTTTTTTTTCCTGTTTCCATCTATATATCTAATGAAGGAGAGCGTGTGAGTGTTTGTCTGTCTGTCTCTCGGCCATCTATAGATCAGACCGCTTGACCTACAACTATAAAATTTAGACTAAATATATTTTGAAATTTAAAAATGGACACTTTCATCGATTTTTTAAAATTTTTTTTATTAAATTGAGTAAAAAACTAAATGATATTTTGGTGTTTTCTATGATAATTCTTGAAAGCATAATCAAGAAGGAATGAGTTCTACTTTTGAAAATTCAATCAAACTGATTTAGTCTTAGTGTACTTTTCATTTTTTTTTTTCATTGTTGATTGTTAAAGAAAAAAATTCGTTTTTTTTTTTTTTTTTTTTTTTTTATCATGATACTATATCTCTACTAATAATAAAGTAAAATGTTCTTGCGTGCTTATTTTTGTATATATATCTTTTTGCTCCCTACATTCGTTTGAACTATCAAACCTATTTGTCAAATACGATTTGAAAGTATGGAATATATGTTTCGGGGTAATATTTTAGAAAATTTTATTAAAGATTTATAAAGAGGATTTTTGATCTCTTTTACTAAAACTTCAAAAATATTAATGTAAAATAATTAATGTAAATGCTAATAAAAGAATTTCATAACATTTTAAAATTTAAAATAATGTTTCTTTTTTTATTTCAATTTGTTTGTATTGCAATTTTTCCCGAATTTAATTCTTCTAATGATTTTTGTGCTATACAATTTGAAACAATATATAATTCCGTTGCTGGAAGCAGAGAGATAGTAATTTGTTTTATTATTTGAGTAGACTATTTTATAAATAATGCATTAGAAAGATTTGGCTTCCAGCAATCAAAATTTGTTCATACTTTTTACAAGGGGTGTTCAAATGAAAAGGTACGAAACGTCGTAACAACGCAACCGTTAACATATTTGCCTATGCCGCTATGGGAAAACGTAGAGACATCTAGGGATGCGATTAGAGTCCCCGGCGTAGATCGTAGCATGCGCATGCGCAGGAGAGAGCAGAGGCTCTTATAAAGAGCGCCGTGCAATTGACATGGCAGTGCGTGTGAAGACAGGATGGCGTTCACATTGCAAAATTAGACAACTGAGGAGCAGCGTGGCGTTATCCGATTTCTGACAGCGGAAGGTGTTGAACCGGCCGCTTTCATCGCAGGATAGTCACCGTATAAGGGGAAGACTGTGTGCCAGGCAAGTCAGGGAGAAAATGGAGTGCCCATTTTCCTGCAGGCCGTGAGAGTTTGGTTAATGATCCGAGACCAGACCAGGAAAACAAAGTCATCATGGCCGATCTCATCTACATGGTGGACGACCTAGTGAGAAGTGATCGGAGTGTTACATTGCGAATGTTGGTGGTGAAGGTGGATGTCGACATTGGAACAATACGGGCAATTGTTCACGACAGGTTGCGTTATTCGAAGGTGTGCACGCAGTGGGTTAAGAAGCAGCTGACCAGCCAGCACAAGGAACTGCGTATGGGGCTAGCACTTCCATATCTGTTTCGGTGTCATGAAGACCCCGCTTTCCTGGAACGAATCGCCATAGGTGACGAGAGTTGGAGCCCTCACTACGAACCAGAGACAAAGCGGGACAGCATGCAGAGGAAGCAAACGTCGTCACCACTCCCTAAAAAGTTCAAAACCGTGGCGTCAGCAGGCAAGGTGTTTCTCATCGTCTTTTTTCGACGTCCAAGATCCGCTACTTGTCGAATTCCTCGATCACAGACGAACCATTTACTCCGATGTGTACTGTGAGACACTCCGAAGACTACGCAGGTCCCTCAAGAACAAAACACAACCATACAAGATCTACACGTCTCCAGGGTCACACACGCGGAACTGGCCAAGTTCAAGTGGGAGCAGCTCGACCATCCGCCCTACAGCCGGGACATGTCGCCCTACGATTTTCATGTGTTTTGTCCCCTGAAAAAAACATGTGAAAGAGAAGCGTTTCAACTCGGACGGCGAACTCAATAACGTTGTGAAGGACTGGGTCTAGACACGGCCATAGGAATTCTGGCAACAAAGAATCTTTCAGCTCGTTAATGAATGTTATCATTGTGCTCAGGCATATAGTGTATACTTTGAATAAAGTCATTTATACCAATAGTGTCGTTTCGCCCCTTTTCATTTGAATACCTCTTGTACTATATTGAAAGTTTACATCCATTTATATCAAACTATAAAAAGCTATATGTTATTATAATAACGTTGGAATTAAAATAATTGCTAATACTTCATTTTACTACTATACCGAATTTATTTATTTTAATACAATGTAGAATTTTATTACTTTGTAGAATACAGATAAAAAATAATTTCTTTTGATGAAATCTGAAGCCGATTTAATGAATACCTGATGATTATTTAAACTATTTAATTATCCCTTTTAAATTTACCTAAGTGGTTCAAATTGACATTTTATCTTTTGTTTTATTTGTGCAACAAATATATAAGGAATCGAAATAATTTTTTCACAATGTTTATCTTTCAAAATTAATACAGCAAAACGGTAGTAAAAGAAGAAAGAGAAATATAGAATAAAACTACAAAAATGAAGTAAGCCAGTTTGTTAACCACTGCAAGCGATAGTAAGGCGAAATGTTTTTTAGAGTTACTTTCTTATGTTGTCCTCTTTATTATTGTAATTGTCAGGCAATTTCATTACTAATATTCTTGCGTTTATTCTTGTGAGTCATCTTCTCCATATTAGTTTGATTTAATTTCCAAGCATTTCTTGATTTCTAATAATTAAGTAATCTGATAGGTCTAATTTTGAAGTTTAATTTCGTCTAAAATTAATGGAGATTTAGATTCCTAAAATCTTTAAAACATATATCCAAGTGAAGACAAATAAGGGAGTACTTACAAAATGAGAATCATGAAAAAGAATTTTATATCTGTAACCCTGAAATAATATCTTGCAACTTGAAACAGATGTTTAAGAAACAAGCTAGAAAAAAAACATTTTCAAGAAAAAACACTTTGAAAACATGCATGAAGCCTATAACATACATGATGAATCTGAAACACAAAATATCCTTGAAACAAAAATACCCCCCACCTCGATGAATCATTTTGTAATGTAAATTTTCTCAAAGGCATTAGAAGAGAAGGATTGTCTAATGATTATTATTTGAATAAAGAACTATCATAGAATGTACAAGTTACTATAGTGGAAGTTAGTGTCATTTTTGTAAAAATTAAACGACATTCTGTAATCATTGCCTATATACCATATGCTAACATTTAGAATAAGTAATTTTTTTTTATCATAAATGTGTCTTCATCTAAGTGCATTTTATTATAATTCATTATATTTACATTAAAAAAACAATTTTATCAATTTTTAAAAAATTTTAAGAATTCTATTTATCTAACTAATCTAGATATTTAAGAATTTTCTGCAAGTGCATTTTTCAATAGAATTACAAAAGTATATATGGATACAAATATTTAAGAGTTTTCTTGTATCTATGTTTCTAGGCTATAAAGATGGGTTTTTTTTCTATATAGTTGGAAATAATCTTACGATCTAAAAGATGCGTAAGAGATAGTTATTATAATAAAAAGTACCTGAAGAAGAGTTTTCTTATAGAAGAATACTTTCATTACATTCATGACAGTAAATTAGAAAGATGCATAATGGATTTAAAATGCCTGTCACTATGCTTAGAATGCTTCTTTAGTAGCATATTATTTAATTTGCATTGTTTATGAAGAAAATTAAATATTTGTAGACTCCGAATTTTGTCCAAATGCTCGAATTATTTACAATGAACCTTCTTTTTTAAGAATATTTTTTTTCTATTTCACTTGAATTCTGTTTTTTTTCTCAGAATAAAGATTAATAAAGCCTTGATAATAATTTACGAGAAGTGTTGTTCTAATTAGATGTTTTCTACTTAGAACAACGAATGAAAGAAAAAAAAATCTGATTTTATTCAAGGAACTTAAGTAATTGAATATATATATATTTTTTTCCTTATTTTTTTGTCAAATTCAATTTATTTTTCAAAAATGTCCTTTGACATTATAAACTTTAAAAATTCTACATTGTGAACTATCCTAATATATTTTTCTAAACAATCCAATTCTTAGAGAGAGAGCTTTTTCAAAATCCCTTTCTTACAAATGAGCACTTACGTAACGCAGAAATTGGAATATTTACTTATTTTAAAATTTATTAGACATCGAAGGAAAATATCCTGCAAAATAAATCAACGATGCTGAAAATTAATTTCCTCTCACGATGAAAGTAATCTTTCAAGAAAAAAATATATGAATACAAATTTTGTTTCACATCTTTAGTTTTTCTAATTCATCAGAAAGAGAAAACAGTCTTTATATTTGGGACTGTCTTTTTCAAGAAGTTTTTGAAGCGTAAATTGTGATGATTGAAGAAAAGAAAAAAAAGAAAGAAAGTAACAAGCTTCTTGGACTGAAACGAAAAATAACTTATTCAGTTTGTATGCTTTTGATAAAATGCTCCCATAGTTTTTTTCCAGTTTACTATGGCAAGATTTTATGTAACAAATTATTCTATAGTATATTTATTTTTTGTTTATCTTCAGAGCGTAAAAGTATAAAAGTAAAATTATTTGTAGTTGACATAATTTCTATTATGAATGAAAAAAATTGCCATAAAAAATAAGTATGCAAAATGTTATCATTCTGTTAAAATGGAAAATATATAGAAAGCAGCCAGCCATGAGAAAGATGCATTGATAATTATTAAAAAGTTGTAGAATACATTAAAGATAAATTTTTTGTGAAAGTGTTGGAAAACAGTATTTCGAATCGAAAATTTCCTTATATTTTACAGTAGAAGGTGTAAGTTTTGTTGGCCTTGATTTGAAAAAATTAAAAATATGCAATAAAACACATTTTTTTATAACTAAAACTAAAATATGTGAAACTGCTTATTAAAGGCAGGGTTTGTATGAAAGGCATGTTTGCTTTTATCAAATTTCTATACAGTCTGCTGAATTTCAACAAAATTGCATGCAATCCTTTTAAATGGACTGCAATATTGTATTAAAAGAAAGACAATAAAGCGAAATCTTTACATTTAATCCTAAATTTATTTCTACATTTTATATATTATTTTTAATATATTTTATTTCAAATACTAGTTTTATGGTATACATTGCGCGTAAAAGTGAAAGCTGTGTTATTAAAAGGTCAGTATGCCTGCAGCTAAAAATATACAAAAAAAATTCCTTTTTTTAAAAAAAATCTTTGACTAAAATCTCGTTTAGAATATAAACTCGGACCAAAAACTTCCAAGAATTGTCACCTTTAGGAATGCCAAATAATGGCCAACAAGAGCCAAAACTTTTCGTACACTTTCTAATTAAGATGTTGTCCCCCGCATCACAAATAAAACTGTGGACCGTGAGTGAGGTCCGCCATGAGATTTTTATATTAAAACGTCCTGTAAATGAGTGCATTGTACGTGGAAACGAAGTGAGCATGTAATTTATGCATTTTTTTTTTCCTAAAAGACTGAAACTAAAATTTGATATAAATACTACAATTTTAGCAAAAAGATAATGTATCAAATTTCATTTATCTAAGTTTTTGAATTATGCACATGTCACTTATGTGTTTCGTAATATTTTGAAGACGCAAATTTATGCATTAATTGTGAAAAATAATTACGAAAGAGTCTACTAGCGAGTGTCCCGCTGGTGTGGTGTGGAGAGGGGGGTGCCAGCTCAGGTGTCGTCCTCGTCATCTGACCACGGCTCAAAATGACGAGATCCGTCCCAAAATAGCCCTAGTGTTGCTTCAAACGGGACGTTAATATAACCAAACCAAACCTATTAGCGAGCGATCTATGGCGATTAATCACTAGCATACATTTAATGCACAAGTACTAAAATATCGAATCTGCATTTGGATGCCTCTTATCAAACCAATTAAAAGCAGAAATTGACAGTTGATTATAGCTTTAAGATAATTTATTCAATTTATTTAAATCATTGTATTTTTGAATTAATGCGTTTGCAATAGCATGAGAGGGCAGATTGGCAATGAGCCAACACTTTTAAGAATTTGGTTTCAAATTAGATGCGGATCAATATTTCAGATGGCAGGAAAGTGTTGATACACAAATTTACCAAGATCTTTAAGATTTATAGTTGCCGTTCTTATTTGTACAAGAACAACTGGACAATTATATTTTTAACCGGAACAACCTTAATTTTTAATAATAAATTAAAAGCAGACAATTATTTGTAAAAACATTGTAGAAGCTTTATATCTACGCCCAGAAATGAAAAATACTGCTCATAATTATATTATTAAATCTTTAATTATTAAAATTGTGCACAAATTAATGAAAATATCGTGATTTATACTTAAATTACAGACAACGTTTTATCTGCAGGTACTGTACTTTTAGTGGCCATATAACGAAGTACAACATGTCAAGTACCACATTACCAAGTACTACTGACAAATACTTGCTTATATATGCACGTAACAAAGGATAATAGGTGATCATCATCACAAGCGATGTTATTCTTCAAATTAAAGAGGAAATATATTTAGAAATAATCGAATAAAAGGATGTTGAGCTAATATGCTTTGCATTTTTCTCCTCCCTTTCTTAATGTTACCCATACAACCTTTTCCATAGCTAATTATGTATCGTAATTTTCTTCTCGATTATGATTTTTTAAGTCTGAAACGTCTCAATAGTTTATTTCTTTCTAAAAAAATAAAGTTGGAAACATTATCAAATATAAAAGATTCGTCTAAATATACCATAACTAAGAGAAAAAAAAAGTTTTTGCAATAACTTAAATGGATACATATTGTCGATAAAAAAAATCCTGATGCCTGTTATACTTATCTATTAGAAGCAAAAAAAAAGAGAGAGATTCTAGCAAAGAAATAAAAAAAAAACCAGAAATTTCACGACAAGGAATGTCAAACAAAATTATGTTAAATTTCTTTTCATGCAAACCCTGATGAAAAGTCCTTTTATATACAATAGATACTTTAAACTATTAAAAAAAACTTTTCATCCATAAAAGGAAATCATTTATACTCTCTCTTCATAGTAATGAAACACAGATGAAAATTCCTTAAAAATTTTTTGCGATATTTTGATACAGATAGAGCATTTGAAAAAATGAGCTTTCTATTCATTGGGAATTTTAATAGATTTACGAGCAATATATATTTAAACGCCCTTTTACAGGAATGGTTGGTGTAGTGTGTTAATTTGTATTTTCAAATTCAAAATAAGATGTTCATTTTCATCATGAGGTCATTACAATTTAGTTCACTGCTAATCAAACTTTCTCATTGATAATAATAATCCTTTTTTTATTAATAATTACAAATTCAGAAAGCCTTGGCTATAAAATTGCTAATTCATTTATTAAAGATCTGCAATTAATTTCTTTTGCACATACCAAATGGGTTTCATTTTCACTTTCAATATATAAGATCTGCATATTTGACTTAAAACTGAATCGAAATACGAGACATTCTCAATGGATTGAATTCGTGTTCACGTGATGCGTGTAGATCCAATTAAAAATAGGCGGCATCATTTGAGCATTTTGCTGGCCGAAAAAGTACCTAGCTTTATAGAACATCATGATGCCAAAAGAATCGCATTTGTCGTGTCACTACGAGTTAAAATCTATTTTAGTTTGTTCAGGAAGTCTTTACTTTGATTTCTTTTGAAATAGTAAGTAATATCTTCAAAAATCTGTTTATTAAAAATCTGTAAAAATCATATAGAATATGCCGGATAGATACATCTAAAATCGAAATATCCACCCACCCTCTCCAGTCTTAACTATTGGTCTGATTTCGCAAATTTTTATTTCGTATGAAAGGTCAGGACCTTTTCATATGTCATTAATAGTCATCTGCCCAATTTCATCCCATTTTCATGAGAAGTTTCAAAAACATTACTTCATTACACATTCTGGGCCGCGGTGGCCCGGTGGTAAGGTCTCGGCTTCGGAACCGGAGGGTTTCAGGTTCGTGACCCGATTCCACCGAAGAACCGTCGTGTAAGGGGGTCTGTTGCACGTTAAATCCGTCATGCCAAACGTCCTCCCGTTGGTATGGTGTGGTGTGGAGAGGGGGGTGCCAGCTCAGGTGTCGTCCTCGTCATCTGACCGTGGTTCAAAATTACGAGGTCCGTCCCAAAATAGCCCTAGTGTTGCTTCAAACGGGACGTTAATATAACCAAACCAAACCAAACCAAACCAATCATTACACATTCTATAGGGGAAAATCCACTTTCCCCAGCTATAGTTTATGTAACAATAAAGCATATGATAAATTCCAAATACGTCACATATGGTTATTTGCTCCGCTCTGTTTCGAAAGATACCGCGAAATAAAATTTCAACAGGGCCAATAAACATAATACCAAGCATGATTTTGCCAATTTTATACACTTACAATAATTATAAAAGCAAATCTCTCGACTCCAAAAATTCCATGGTTTCGCAATTATTATTTTTATTTTATTTTAAAACTCATACTCCTAAATTATCCATCAATAGTTACCCCTCTCCATCAACACTTATTTTCTACAAAATGCTCAAAATCATTACCTAACTCTGCATTCTCTATGAATAAAATACGGTAGCATCTCCAACTCCATGCTACAGCATTGATTTCTTCAATTTCTGTTTCATTTCTAAAATGAATGATATTTAGATTTGCTAACCATAATTGCCCCTGAATTTCTTTTTCTAGAGATTTCAGAAAATACGACCTTCATAAAATCTGGAACCTCAACAATTGGGCCCATTTTGATACTTTGTCTAACTAGAGATTTAATCAGAATACGTTATGATTATAATTCTTTCATATGATATGAGAAATTGTAGTTCACTGAAGTTGTCTCGCATTGCTAATTTATTTCTTATATATCTTGGCATATATATATATATATATATATATATATATATATATATATATATATATATATATATATATATATATATATATATGTGTGTGTGTGTGTGTGTAATGATATTTTAATTCTAATTTCAATTTTATTAATTTCCAAGATTTTATCTTAATTTAGCCCATCGTAATTTCATTCTAAAATATTTTCTTATTTCGTGACCCAATTCCACTTTCGGTTTAATTAATCTCTTTGTAAAAATAATGCGTCATCAGTACTACGTATCAAATGAAAGTGATATCTTCTGCGCCCTTGAAAAGGTGTCAAAGGTGGTGGTCACATTGGTGCGTGGCCGGAAATCCTATGTTATATAAGGCGAATGATCATTTGTTTCGGCCCTTTTTCACTTCTTGTATACTTCTACTTTTGCGTCGCGCTGCGTCTTGTAAAAAATCATGCCTGCCACTCGGAATAGAATAAAGCGAAATTAAAACTATAAAGTCTCTTCACTGCTTCGAAGCTGCATTCTACTTAAACCAGAATATGTTACATATTATTTAGTCGACATGATTCAAAAAAGCATTATATATATATAATAATATAAAATACACACACAAGGTGGTCAAAATTAAAACACCTGAGTTGTTTACTATACAACGAACAACTCAGTGTATGGGCTCCAAAATTGTTGAACATACTATTCAAGATATGAGGAAACGGATTACGAGGAGAAAATAGTTCCAAAAACACCGAATGATGGCGCTGTACAGCATAAAATATGCTCATGAATTTTGGAGCTTTTACACTGAGTAGTTCGCTGTATAAAAAGCTCAGAGTAGAGGTGTTTTAATTCTGACCACCTTGTATTAGAAATTTTTTCATCATGCTTTTTTTTTTTTTTTCAAAGTTGACTTTTTCTATTATCGTATTCTAAAAATATTACAGGAATATTTATTTATTTTTCATTTCAAAAAAATATGTTACAATCCTCACTAAGCTGATTAAATAAACGAAATTGAAATTAATAAAACAAGACATTCTAGCACAAAGCACAAAATTGAAGCGTAAAACTGTTTAATTGCGAAAATGTAGATTTGTTTATATAGTTTGAAATTTATTTAAGATCCCCATTCATTTTATAAATAGAATATATGAAAAAAAATTTCAGAAGAAAATAAGCGAAGGAAAATCATTTTGAAAATATAACTTTGAATTCCTAGTAAAAAATTACATACTGGCAGATTATTTTTGATAAACTATATGTTCTTGACATTTTTCTTCCCTTCCTTTATCCATGAAGTAGCGTCTGGTTTCATTTTTCTAACGTTGTATAAGATGCCTATTGGATTTCTGTTTATAAATAGCCAATATAAATCTGCCACTTCGGAAAAGGACACATAAAATTTGCCAAAGAATTTCCAAATACCATAGTATTTCCTTTTCTTGACAGATGATAAGTTTTATATGGAGACGACATCTTTGTCGGAAAATCAAAATGAATGAGTAACGTAACGCTATAGAATGACAATAAATTTTCATTTTATGCTTATTTTGTGAAAAAATAAACATAAAATGAAATTGAATGCATCAATATACGAGAAATACTATACTTTTCTTAGATTATAAGAGCAAAATTCGTATACCATATTATTTTCCCTTTACGAGAAATTGATATAAAATCATTTTTCAAATTATTTTGAAGTTATCTTAAGAAGGAATTCATAATCCCCCCCCCCCCAAATGGAAAGACCTTCATCTAAGTCAATTCCCCATCCAAGCCTCCAGTGGAAGGACATTTAACCTCGGCGAATTAAATATGCACCATTTCTCCTGGGATCTAATATTGATTTCATTAGCCTCTAATCCTTAGAAATATCCTTCATTAAACTGTATATTTTGTTTCAATATACAGTAACTAACAAGAGCATTTTTCTTTATTCTCTTTATATTTATTTTATTCTATTCTTCTAATAGTCAATTTATCATGGAAGGACTATAAAAATCTCATTTTGTTTTCCGAGGCTGCTTCTAATACTTTTCTATTTATTTTTTTAAAACTGATTTGTTTTAAGTGTAAAATAATGTAAAGTTATTGAATTTAATTGGTAGTCACTAAATAGAACTCAACACAAACAGTAAATACATTTTATTAAATAATTACTTGAAAATAAATGTGCATCAACAAGGAAAAAAAGTTTCATCTGCTGTCGATCATCACATATGAAAAATTAAAAGTATCATTTCAAAAGTAGTAATGAATGTTAAAAGATGCTGTGCCAAAAACTTGTAAAAAGATTGTCTACATATTTGTACAAAGTCTGAAATTTCCTTTGGCAACATCCGTTTCAGATATCATGTTTAGTATTTCATATAGAATTATTTCCCATGATACAAATGTTGGTTAACAACCATAATTACATACGGAGATATTTGCCATTTTGTGTCGAAGGGTCATTTCCATGTTTATATGAGTAAGATTTAGATTTTCTCTGGAGAGTGATAGTAGATTTTTTTTTAAATTTTTGCAACATTTTAAAAATATGTGTAAAGTTAAAATCTACATTATTAAATCAATTGCTACTTCATCCATGGAAAAAATTCTAACGAGAAAAATTTCTGAGAGAAGTTAGATTCTCTTCCGCAAAGAAATGTTCGAGAATATTGAATGGTTTATTTAAATTGCACTTAAACCTTTACCACCATAACGCGGAAAGGATAAAAATGGAACCATTGTTGCATAAGAGAAATAGATAAAGTTAATGATATCTTTCATTGGTTAAAAGAAATATTAATTTTAATATTAAAATTAATATCTTACCGATAGAAAGAGAAAATTAATTGCTCATCACGATTGCTCCTCATAAAAATTTTTTTTATTTTTTTCATTTCTCATGACGGCTATAGCCGTCATTTGCCTACCTATTGCCAAAACTCAGATGGCCATAGCCTTCATTTAAGAAAACATTTTCGTTAGTTCCTCTTTATAACTTAGATATTATATATTTTTTTAGCATTAACAATCATTATGACATTTGTATTTAATAATAGAATTCTCCTATTAAAGCTTATACTTATATACATTTATTTTTGCTATTAACTAAATTACTTGTATAACATTATTTCAATATCTGTTTTTATTATTCCTTTGGTATTTCATAACATATTTTTACTATTCGTTTTAGAATTGTATTCTTTCACTTCTGGGCGATTTTACTCAACAAAGGCAAATGAGAAAAGCATTAACTGCTTTGCTTTGTTCGGCGCAATTTTTTTAAAATATTTTTTTAAATTGATTTATTTTATTTTTAAAATCTACAATCGTGTTTAAATTTGAAACTACAGAATTTCAGTAGAGTATTAAATGAAAAAAAAAATAATGTTCTTTCCATTTATAACCCCTTTTACCCTATTTCGATGACCTAAAAGCCGATTGGCCATAAGCAAGAACGTATATGGTTATGGTTTGTCTACAGAGGAAAAAAATTATGTCCTTTTGATTTACAAAATTACTTAATCCAAGTTGCATAAAATCACTTAGAAGCAGAGGATTGCTTCAAGAATTCCAAGTAAAATATCCCAACAGCCTTCTAAAATCAATAAAATCGATTTCTTAAAATATGAGGAATCTCAGCATATGACAGTTAAACTATGTTATGAATTATTCAGAGCAAGACTATCTCGGTTATAAGAATGTACATGCTATCACCGAAATATATCATAAAAATTATTTAACCGAAGGAAATTCAAATATTAAATATTAAAGAAAACAACTAAGAATAAAATTTCAGTCACATAACTGTAAAAAAAAAATAAACATTCGAAGCAGAAATCTTCAGAAAGAATCTCTTAATCTAGGATATCGGTTATAAAAGTTCTTTAGCCAAGTCAAGCTGAAGCGAACTTCTTACGCTGGCGTAGACCATACATATTTATCGCTTTCCTAAATCCAGCTAGAAAAATTTCACGCTTAACATGCCATGAAGAATTATTCTCTAGAGCTAAATGTCTATAGAAAGATACGCTCTCTTAATTTTTTTTTCTCGTTTTGCAGAAAAATGTTACCTAAATTATTTTTAGAATCTAAAAGGCAGAATCAAATGGGAAAACTTTTAGTTCAACCCTTTGAAAATACTAGCATTTTCTTTTCGTTAACTTTTCCACTCTAAATAAAGTGAATTACTGTGCTAATAGTTCCACTTAAGCCATTTGGAAAAATTAAAATGAATATAAAGGACGTGACTTGTTAAAGATATATATACTAATTTAAGCGGTGAATCATTTTTCTTTTACTGCTCTTCACATTTTCTCGGTTTCATTGTTTTAATTTTTTTCACAACTAAAAGATTTTTGCTTTCTTTATCTTATCTTTATTAAATGTAAAATAAAAAACTGTTTGAAATGGGAACAATGTTTCATTATATCCATATCCTGATAACCTTTGCAAAATTATGGGAAAATATTTAGTTCGCAATTTCAAGTTCAAATATTTTGGAGTTAGATTGTTTTGTGTGATTGTGAGTACATAAAAATTAAACAAAAAGATATTCATACTGAATCGAATCAATACATTCATTTACAAATTACTAACTAATCGTGTTGTACCCATTACATGATATACCCTATCGTGTTGTTTGCATCTAATACATATGCAGGTGAAAAAAAACATACTCAATTTTGAACTCGAAGATTTTCCACGGCATATATAGTGCTTTCTGTCCGAAATTGTGGCATTATAGGAAGTGACATCATTATGTAGGAAAATAGTCCATAAAAAATATAACTTCCACTTACAGTTTTAAGCGACTGGCAGAAGCAAATGAAATCTCAGATAAATGTTATATGACCAATGGTTGATAGAGTATATAATTTAGCTTAAATATTTTAAAAGAATGAGGTAAATCGGTTTGATTAAATGAAATCAAAATTATAGGAATCCATAAATAAAAAAGCATACCCTTTTTGTTGTTCCAAACTGGGGAATAGTCAGTATATGCTTGTAGATGAGTCTTAGTGTTATGAGGCCAAGCATGATGACTTCTTAGACAAAACAAAAAATAAATAATGGAAGCGTTCAACTTAAACAAGCATTTGAAATATGGGAAGCAGATATGATGCTAGTCGCTTTAATGGGGGTGGTTGATCTATAGGGGGAAATCTGGTCATTTGAGATAATTCCATGTCAGGCCAATGCTGTATTAATTGACGTAACAAAAATGAGTGCAGACCTCCCTTCCATTCTGATTTCAAGACGCATTCCAGCCATATCACTACTTTTCACGACTTCAATATATTTACCTCAAAGTAAATGCTAGATTATAATCAAAACACAAGAAGTTATAAGGTCAGTAAATGGTACTGCAAGGAATGGTAACGGTACTTCCTCACCTGCATGTAACCATTGAATGCCACAAATGTATACAATATACAATACTATTCTGCACTATACAATATATAATAGTACTAAAGTACAATAATATTCCAGTACAATAGGACTATCGTATACAATAGTATTACAATAAAATAGTGTACAATAGTATTATAGTACTACAATATACAATAGTATAGTACTACAATATACAATAGTATTGTACTACAATATACAATAGTATAGTACTGCTGTATACAATAGTATTACAATATTTCTCTATACCCAAGAAGGAAAAATCTACCGATTTCAAACTTCTGGTAGCAAAATCCAACCTTGGGTTCAGTTCAACACTCTTCATTTTGATTCCCAGCAGGCAAATGGGGAAAATAGAATACACCGTATCATGGACTCCTTCATTCTGTCTATCTAAGTTTTGATTGAAAAGTAGGAACGAGTCTTTTAATATTCCAGCGCATCCTAATTTTCGTTGATTAGTATCATAAAATTCTAAACGGAAGAAATTTAATTAAATTTTCTCTACAGGTTATGAGTACTGCGAGTGTTTGAGATTGCCAAGGAGAATATCCTGCATATTATTATAAACTGCCAAGAAATACTTGAAATGAGCATCACTAGATTCGATGAAAAGCGTGGAACTTGATTAAACTATAAAGACTACTAACAGAGGAGCATATATTTCATTTATTTGCTACTGACGAGATAGATTCCTTTCCACTTCTATCGTTTGCATTCGTATTTAAAATGTGTGGCTAAGAAAATTTCTGACTAAACTGATGCAAATGAAGGTATTCGATAGGTATAAAGATTATTTACTATTGAAATTTCAGTACTTCATTTCAGACTTCCCAGAATCCCAAAACATATGTTTAGAATTATTTCTATCTGACTGACTGTGGCACGAAATCTGGTATGTGGTCTTTTCATCAAATTTGTAAATTGTTATCAAATTTTAAACGAAATTCATGCAAAGTAAATGTGTCTATCTGGTAGGACAAACACAAGTGAACTGCAAAATATAATTGTAGATTCGTATCAGATTTTAAACTAAATCACCCAACAATCAGTTGACTGTCTGTCTGTCGGTCTGTAGTTTTGCGCGCATGTAAACGAGATAATTCAAAAATGCGATTAGATAAACGAAATTTGGTTCACAATTTTATCATCTATGATATTACATTTTAAATCAAATCGATACTAAATTAAGCATTCTCATGCATATAATTATCGTTAACTCAAAACCCCCAGGGACTTAGAAAAAGGAAATTTGCTATAAAATCTTGTTTTGTATATGGAATTATGTGTGAAACTTTGATATCATTCAGGGAAAAAAAATCAATCACAATGCAGTTGCATTTGCTTGGTTTACTTTTCTGTTTTTCAGCGTAGAAGCATGAAACGCTTCTGTGCCGATCTAAAAACCAAATCTGAATCGTGGTACTCGCGAATTTGTCTAAGATCTAAAACCCTTTTCAGGAGGATTGCACCTTTGTTAGGGAGTATAACAGAAAGTTTCGAGGAGACAACTCACTCTGGTTGAAGGATAAAACTGAAATTAAATAGAAATGATGCCCAAATGCAATCTCATAATTGAACTGAGGTACAGAATTCATAGAGAAAAATTCCGTGGTGTGTTATTGTTCATCCATGAATATATACTGGAACAATTCTCCTTTCGAACATAATCCTCATGCCGTAAATGGGAAATGTGTATTTTTATTACTTTTTAAGTATAATTAAATGATATAATCAATAGTTTTGTGCTCTATTGTCATTTCAAATAACCGGGTGTCTCTATGATCATTTCGTAAAACATTTTTGTAGTATCAAAATAAATTTTTTACTTGATGGATACTATGCATATTAGTGAACTATCAATGGTTAAGTAAGGTTTTTATAATTTTATATTATGGTCACTTATGGCCATTAACCTGTTTCTTCACTCTAAGTAAACAAGTTAAGTAATTAAGACAATTTTCGCCCTTTTTCTGCTGTAGTTTATACCCGTGATTCGATTCCTTTATCTAATTAGATTAGCCATTTTTGCTATGACAATTCTAGTAAAGAAAGAATCATCTAATTCTGTGATATGTGTTTCACAAGCGAGTCTCACTAAAGCCAAAGTGTTAAAATATTAAATAATTAATTGATATAATTTTATTATGAAGGTTATAAATATTTCATTGAAAAGAAAGAATCTGAAACTTTAGAAAATACATTTGTGGAAAATGTAATTATAGTCTCATCTGAGTTACAAAACTGCACTATTTAAGAAGGAAAATTTATTTTAGATATTTTCAATCTCTGTGACTATTTTTTACCAACAAAAATCACTTGATCATTCTATTAAATTTGCCTCTTGAACTGCAATTCGTATTCGTGCAATAACCATCCGAAGTAATTTGAAAAATAAATATTATTAATTATGTTAAATGTTATTAAAATTTTATATATATCGATATGAACTCGAAAGAAAAACAACTGCAGCAGTCTCACTGAAAAGGCCTCTCACATTCTAAAATAAAAGTGATACCGTTCCTTCTCTATTGCATGAAATTGTGAACTTTGGGCAAAGGCATACATGGTATGATTGCTCAATTTTTTTATTTTCTTTAATTTTTAGAATCTTCCTCATTAGGGTTTGGTACTTCGCAATGCATAAAAGAAAACCTCATACACATTTTGATGCCTTGTTTTCTACAATTAAAACAAAAATGAATCACACAAACTACAGCAGTAGTAACTTGATCACTTACCAAATATTATTCGTTCTACGTCTTTACGTTTTAGAATTGTCATGTTTATATGCACACAAGAGTAGAAACCTGTGGATAATCTAACCACAAACGGATTTGATTTGAAACTTTGTGGATAACTATAATTTAGATACTATGCACCAAATTGAATTATAGTGTTTATTTATAATCATGCGAAAGCACAGACAAACGATCAACTTATAGTTGGATTGCTTTCAAAATATAATATGAATTTACATATTAGATGATAAATGTGTGCACCAAATATTATCCATATAGCTTTTTAAATTTTATATTTATGAGCATTCACTTGATCGGACAACCTGATAATAAGACTTTCTAGGAATTCGTTCAAAATTTGTAATATAAATCTAAAATATAGTGACTGCATACCGAATTTCATCCATGTAGCTCAAAGTGGTTTTAAGTTATAATGCTCAGACAGATACAATTAGCAACATTACTCCAGAAATGTGTTTTCGAACTCTGATGAAGGTCTGACACACGGAGAATCTTCAAAAATGGGGGTTTGGGTAGGGGTAAATTTCTTACAATTAATTACAATCAGTGGCGGATATACCAACTATGGAGACTAGGTATCTCCCTAGGAAAAAAAAAAATGAAGGAAGGCCACATGCTCTAGATTGAAAAAATTTATTAACTTAGTTACTGAATGGATTAGTAGAAAATTATAATTTCTACAAATTAAAATATATATATATACGATTAAATTTAAATTTTGCTATGTATAATTTGCAGTTACTTTCTGTTTCCTTAATCTCTGTCAGTTATTAAAATATTAATAAACAACGGAACTAGGAGGTGGATGAAGCGAATTCAATGAATCAGCTGTTCTATCAATATCAAGGCAGACGAGGCTTTGACTCAGCTCGTATCTAAAATGGCGTCTGTTAATCCAAATAGCTAAATTCTATATGCCATTTATAGATTGTTGCCATCAATAACAGAAAGTATAATGGCTTTGGTTATCTTGCGGATCAAGTTCAATTTTATAAATCATTTCATTCCATTATTCTTCATAAAACACTGTAAATTTTATGAAGTTGTAATATAAAAATGAAATAAAAGTTTTTACACAGTTCCAGTTGCTTACATAAAAAAAAAGAAACGAAAAAAAATGAAAAATTTGATTCCGCAAAAGTTTGAAGAAAAACCTAATCTTAGTTCATTTCATTTTGTTGCCAAAAAAAAAAAGCTGCGTGGGTTTAAAGATTGTGACAACGCGCTAGAGCTGATTGCACCGAGCTAATTTTTCTTCTTGCAATCTGCATTGTCGTTTATTTTTATTTCTGTATATATTGCTTTGACGAATCTGGCAATAATTCTGTAAATATTACTTCAAATTCCAAATTAAATTAGTTACCTTCTTTCGCCTTTCGTATAATGTATCATTTCGATCAACGCTCATATTTTTCTTATTTATATGGTGAATGAAAACATATGGAGTCAAAAATTCTTCATTTTTCATATTCCTATATGATACTGAATAGCATATTTTATACCAGCTGCAGCTACAAGTAAATTTGAAGTTAATAAACCGCCAACAGCAGAACAGAATCTGGCCTAATATTTGAAATGAACAATAATTATGAATTTTTTAGAGTCATAAGTGATTTAAATGCTTATAAACTCCCAGAATCTAATATAAAGTTAAATGAAGTTACCTTAAGAGATACTGCATCTTTGAAGTTGGTGAACGTTTTGACTGTAAACGGTGTGAAAAATATAACATAGTATTTAACTGAATTAACCTCTTAACTGTTTAGCCCGAGTGCCATACGTGCATCGATTTATCGAATTTTGATAGTTGTAAGAAAAAAATAAATCATTCATAGCGATTATAATTCAATATTATAATTAGTTCAAATACATAGGTAAGTCAAATATTCAATAGATTTCCATTTGAATAAAAAATAGAAAATATTCCCAAAATAGAACGTGTCATCTTATTAGATAGTAAACTAAAAAAAACGATTAAGTGGTTAATAAAATGATTTTTTTTTTATTTATGAGACTATAATATATCTTACACTTATTTTGATTAACCTAGAATTGCAATACATATTTTTTCTAAGCAAAACATGAATTGAAAAAGAGGGTAGATGTACTCGAAATCAAATGATTGATTTCGAGCCTTAGCTCTTGCCATATAAATTATTTTGTGCATAAAAAAATTCTTTTGCTAATGATTTTGATGATTAATGAAACAATAGAAGAATTATTAAATGTGAAAAAAGTTCTAAATGCTCAGAGAGTGTAAATCAGTTAATATTCAAAAATAATTCTTTAGCAAAAATTGATTCGCAATATATTTAATATACAAAAATGAAGTAAATTATTCCAAACTTGATTAGAAATTTTAGATTTTTGCATAAATTATTAAACATAGAGAATGACGAAATTCGATTAAAGGGTAACTTTTTTTCTGCGCACCTATCCAAATTTTTATCGAAAGATCTCAATGAAGAATGCATTAAGTTCAAACAGTTTGCGTATGCACTTGAATTAAAAGAAAAACTCAATGTACCGGAGAAATTCTTTAAACGATTGTTTGAAAATGAATTAACTTATCTTTTTTCCAACTAATTTATCAGGAGAATTGTCTTACAGCGTCGTTAACAGAATAAACAATTACTTGAGAAATTCTTGAGCAAAAAATAGACTTTCACATGTAGAATCCTTAGTTTCTAACTCCGAACCTATTATTCAAAATGTTGAATTCGTTGATGCGATTGAAGATTTTCCAGCGTTAAAGGCATGTCAAGTCGAACTGTAAGTTGAATTCTATAATTATTTATTTACAATATACTGGATTATTAATTAATCATTTATATTTATATTTCACTTATTAAATCCTGTAAGATAATATTTTTTAATATTATATTTGTTTGAAGATTATCATTATATCATCTATAATAATTGAATGCCTTTATTTGTATTTAAAGAAAATATTACCTAATATTTTCGCTAATATTTTGTTATCTGATAATTTTATTGTTTAAGAAATACATTTCCTTATTTATTTTTTCGATGATAAGCATATGCAAAGCGTACTTTTCCACAAAGTTACTGTGGAAAATGTGATAAAAGTAATTGTTGGTTAATTTTAAAACGAGTTGAAATTAAAATTTAAATTGATCGGTTTAATTATAGGAGGGAGGGATCATGATGTGCACTGAGTAATGCCGGAAGTTGCCTTAATCCACTGCTTATTAAAATAGTATTTATATCTAAAGAAATAGAAATGGGTCGACAAATATTCTATCTTTAAGAAATTGTAGAACATATTAATATATTAAACAGTATTTGCACATGTGCTCTTTATCAAAGTATTTAGAGAAGAGAAAATTCCGTATTTCCTTTTTATATTTGTTGAACAATAAGAAGAACAGTCTATATGATAGTATTTTACACTTTGTCATTTCAGCGTTACGTCTAGTGTGAACACATTTATGTTCAAAATATAACTCCGAATTCTCACATGAAAGCGGACTGAAAACGATTCGATACCAAGCGTCTCTTTCATGGCAGACAAAAACTTCACAGTTCTCCACGACATAAGTTGAGAAATGACTACGCGCTTTGTCAAACTTCACCAGGAACAGGACCTAACAATTACTACACTGACAGAATACAAATCACAGTTCCAGTGGAAATATTTTCTCTGTCAACTTAGCCATTCATGTTCATCAGGCATGCTGCGAATAGCTGTTATCTAAGGAGAGGAAGTGTTATCTGTAAGAGATTCAATAATTATTATACAAGGAAAGACTTCTTCACTGCAACATGCATGTATGTTTCATGATAAAAATAATGTTAAATGTGATGCACAAATTTATTTTTAGCTACATAGAGAGCCAAGACATTTTGAATGAAGTTTTAACCCTTACCACTCAGCTTGGCAGTATATTATCCATATATGATAAATATATCTATTATTTATAATTTGGGAATAAGAATTCCTTTTTGTGATTAGAAATCTCAAATAATTGTGGGTTTATTATAATTCCTAAAAATTAATATGAAAGATTTTGCCATTGCACGCCTTTTATAATAACGGTTATCCAAAAAGAATATAAAAGGATACACCTTGCACATTGGTAGTGGGACTGAGGATAGAAGTTAAAACGGTTAAATTTATAAGTATTGACTAAGGATTTTTAGTACTCTTTATAACGAATATGAGAAAAAGCGTTCCAGAGACAGAGAAAATTTTAGATTGTTGGGATAAAACGAGTGAACTATTTTCTCTCGCGTAAGAATAACTGTGTGATTACGCTCTTGGCTTTGTTCCGGCGCATTCCTCCCGCAAACTGCTTGACAAGCTATGTGCGTGTCCGTCAATACCTGTGTTCTTTTATTTTCCAATAAATGTGCGGTTTTCAAGAGCCCTGCTGAGATTAATTGAAAATTAACAATATAGATAATTGTAAACTTTGATCAGAAATCATAAAAATGCTTTCTTTAAATTATATCGTCAATCTGGGTTGTTGCATCATTTTTAAATAATCATTCTTCAGTCTATGAAAGTATTCAACCCAATTTAGAAATGTTTTTGCCCTAATATAATGCAACTTTTTCCTTATGTATTACGATGCGCTGAAGTTGCTATCTGGCGTGTGTACGAATGTCATGTGGATTACCTTAACTCTCGCATAGTACTACTGTTTGGTATTTTGTCAGAATTTCATAAAAAATTTGCATTATCGAAATGCGAACTCTAAAAGAAGTGATAGCATTATTCTCTTTCTATGTATGCCTTGTAATGTCTTACAAGGCATACTTAGAATGACCAGTAATCCCTATGAATTATTGGTCATTTTATAAAATGACCGGCAATTCATAGGGATTAATAGTTATTAGGCATTTTAATTAGTATTTCGTATATTTACTCAGCAAAATATTTTTAAAGCTCAAATTATGATACATGTAAAATATTTTAAATGCTTTCAATTACATAACATATGTTCTTTGTGCTCTACATTTCTCTAATCTTTATGCATCCAATTACATAAAAAAAATAGCAGTGGTGTCTAAAAATAAACGAGCTTAAAATTTTTCTTTCGCCTTTGTTTGATTTCGAAATTTAATTTTAATTGAAAGTATAACAAAATTGCAAAACTTTTATTAAAACATATCTTATGCTGAAATTTAAGTCTGGAGAAACTTGAACCCGTATGATGATAATCAACAATGGAAAGAAATACGAAACGAAATATTACTAACAACAGTTTAAACGATTTGAGTTTTACTTCACCAATAAAAGATAATGCTTAAAAATATTCTTAAAATTTCGTTTTTAAAATTACGCAAAATATTCTTGTGTTGTTATATTTCCGAAAGTTCATTATCGCAGAAAATGGCATAATTTTATTTAAGTTTTAAATATTGAAATTTCAAAT
The DNA here is from genome assembly GCF_947563725.1 of Argiope bruennichi. Lineage (NCBI taxonomy): Eukaryota > Metazoa > Arthropoda > Arachnida > Araneae > Araneidae > Argiope > Argiope bruennichi. The sequence goes on from NC_079153.1 coordinate 122,130,015, forward strand.
TCGCACAAATGTGTGCATTTCGCCCGTTTAAAGTACATAGGATCTGTTTTTAAATTCTAGGCCGAACGGTCGAGCCTAAATAGTGGCAGCATATTCGCAAAATTCATCCTGATTGCATTTTCGTACACGAAGTGTATAAAAAGAAGTGTAATACTTGAAAAATTCGATATTTTGATGAATCTACGCATTTCAAACATTTTTCAATTCAAAAATTATATATTCGTGATCATGTCTATCTGTAAATAAAAAAAAAATTAAAAAACGCTTTGAGTCAGACGGATATAATATAATGCATGAACTTTATATTAATTTTTATAGCTATATCATACTTGGAACTAAATTTCTTCACAGGAATTTTTCTAATCTATTCTTTAAATACATTTTAACACGATAATGCAAAACAAAAAGAGCTAAATATATGAAATTTAGTAAACAGCTTTAGCATCTAAAATATAGATTCTTATTGAATCAGTCAACAAGTTGTTGTTTGTCAGTGTATACTTTTAATCTATATACAAACGCAATGACAAAAATAAATGAAACTTGATATCCATTCTTGCAATTCTGTGTCAAATTCTGGTTTCAATCTTTCAAGAAAAATAAATGGAACTTGATATCCATTCTTGTAATACTGTGTCAAATTCTGGTTTCAATCTTTCAAGAAAAATAAATGGAACTTGATATCCATTCTTGTAATACTGTGTCAAATTCTGGTTTCAATCTTTCAAGAAAAATAAATAAAACTTGATATCCATTCTTGTAATACTGTGTCAAATTTTGGTTTCAATCTTTCGAAAAAAAGCATCAGAAATACATAGTCGATTTTAGTTGCGATTTGATCGCATTCTAATACATTACCCAAGGTCAACAATTTTATGTTGGGGAGAAGAATAACAATTTTACAACAAATTATGCGAGAAAGTTTCTGGGAGACAAGTCTTATTGGATTTTTGTTATAACATTCTGCTGTCTTGGTTTTTAGTTTGCTAAAAATAAGGAATATTGCTAGGAACAATATTCACACAAATATTTTTCCTAAATAGATATTTAATTTGATACCGTTTCAGGACACAAACTGCAGATAATATTGTAATCAGGGCCATGAGGTGCTCATTAAAAGGAATAATTTTATTACAAACATATATATTAATAAGTATATTTTCTGATACCAATATGAATCGAAGCTATTCTTTAGTTTATTAACTATATTATTTTGTTCCAAGAACGTCAGTCGTAGTTTCACCAATTCCAACTGCATTTTTGTGTTATTGTTTCACAAACATGCGCACAAATAAAAAGAAAATCAAAGTCGATTGGTTTTACAGTTACACGATTTTCTATGAGTATATAATATAAAATAAATAAAAATGTCGATTAAACACTCATTATAATCGATTCAACGTCAAAACAGTCTTAAAAACCAAAGAATACTAAACATAAAAGAATATTTTATTAAAAAAAATCACGAAGTCTTGTCAAACTGGTTTTATAACCAACGTAAATAAATGTCTGGATAAATTATCTTGGTAACTGCGGTACTTTTTTTGGTGACTCTTGTTAATCTGTTTAAAACTATATCGTACCAGAACATCCTAAGCAATTAGGTGTGCTTAATAATTTATTTCACTTTTTATTTCATCTTGACAAAATATTGAAAACTATCCGATACTTTCGGAACGAGTCAGAAAAATAAACAAGAAACTTGTTTTTCTGACCTGTTTTTTCAACAACCTTAAGTAATGGAACACTCGTTCGAGAGGTATAATAGCAGCTTTTTCTTTCCTCTGAACTATTTCAATTAAACTCAATGGCGTCGTTTTGTTAGGATTTAGTTGTCTACGTTGCTCGAAATGGAAGCATTTTGTTCTCGCATCGGAAAAGGTACATTTTATTTTTGTCAAACTTGGCAAATTTGAGGATCTGGTAGTATTTGTCAGACATGCATTATATATTATTATATATTGGTAGTCATTTATGTTGTTTTTTAAATTTTTTTACATTGTCTGTTAATTGAAACTATGATTTGTTTACTAACTGACATTGCCAAATTTTAAAGATTGGGGCCATTCTGTCTTAGTAGAGTAAAACACGAATTCAAAACTGGATAATGGCACATTAGAAAATTGATTCTGACAGCAACAACAACAACAAAAAAGACGGATAAATAGGCATGTAGCATGTTAAATCTAATACCGATGTTCAAACGTCTTTCCACTATTATGTCGCGCAATTTTGGATAAGAAATCGCCGGATCAGATGAATTCCTCGTTAACTGCGCATAGTTCGGAATTACGAAATCTGCTCCAAAATATTAGATTTTTTTGTTTTTTCCAAACCTAATCTTGCTGTAACAAATATTTTTGAGAAAGCAACTGGCTTCTGTAAAGCTCAATAGAAAATGAATAGAAAACAGAAATATTTTCAAGCCAACATCGCATTGTGGTAGCTCCTGAGTGGAAGTTAGAGAATATATAAATGACACTTTATACAGGGTGTTCATTAATTATTGTCGGGGTTTCCGTACCTCATAACTTTCGAATAAAAAATATTACACAAAAACCGATTACGTATTCGCAAATTACAACTCAAAGAATTTTATTAATGATATTAAAGTGTAAAGCTTGCACAATTTGCACTTTGTAGGCATTCAGCTGAAGGCGATTATGTATTCGTAAATTACAATTCAAAGAATTTTACTTGGCAACAATGCGATCTTAGCGCATTTGCTTTACACTTTAATATCATTAATAAAATTCTTTGAGTTGTAATTTACGAATACGTAATCGCTTTTTGCGTAATATTTTTTATTCGAAAGTTATGAGGTACGGAAACCCCGACAATAATTAATGAACACCCTGTATATATGTAAATGATACTTTATATATTATAAATGACACTTTATATATTATAAATGACACTTTATATATGACACTTAATATATTATGACACCTTTACTTATAAATGATCCGATATCAAAATTTTCGTTGCTCAGTGCGGTCAGAAATTCAAACACTTCATAAACTACTAATCAAAATTGTCTCTCTTCTATAAAGAATGATTAATTCGTCGTATGTAAATTGTTCACTGAGATTTGAATTCATTAATATTATGAATGAATACTTTATTAATACTTTATTGCTCTGAATGTTCGATACATCCTTTGACTTAGATGTAAGAGACCGCCGTAATTGTTACAATGCGAATGTTCGACATATGAACATTGGAAACTCGTAGACCTCGAATATTATGGAAACACATTTTTGACAGCCGTTAATATTCTATTTCTGTTGTGACTATTAAAATAATATGATATGTCGCATTGATGCATTTTTGAAGTCGATACAAATTTATAAGAAGTTCTTAACGAAAAACGTTTCTGTTTAATGGATCGTACTTCCACAATTGTTAATGGATTTCAGTTCAGTTCATTTTTAGACTATCTTTTCGTGAGTGGAAGTCAGTAAAATGCCTTTTCTCAATCAATTCAAAGAAATATTCAAGGGACTCTAAGTTTACGCATTATATTTCGACCAGTTCTCGTCGAATCCATAGAATATTCCTGTACGATTGTCATCAATACAGAATTTTAAAATTACCGACAACCCATTCTCTTTTGAAGCCCGTGAAGATAAAATCCATACCTTGAACAATATAACCGAAATTGTTTGCGCTAAGACATATTCTTGGGTTTTTTTTGCTGCATCTATTTGGGTTGTAACAAACAAAATATCGATTCACGTGTAAGAATTGAGATTTGGCCGATATTCCAAATCAGCTAATTGAGTTCATTTTCTTTTTACCATAGTGCATGATATCAAGAAAACAATTGCTGACGTGGACCAAAAGAGTGAATAAACAATTGAACAGTGTCATCTAGTATGAGAAAACAAATTAATCTATTCTCAAACAGAACGTTTAATCTTTTAGTAATCGCTTACAGACGTTAGTCTCAGAATGAACGAATATATTTTTTCCATTGCACTTCTAAATGATAACTCCCAATAACTCAATTTATATTTTAAATTAAAAGTTAAAGAATTTTTTCATTCTTATCTTAAGAGACCTTTGAAAGTTATGCAGTATTGTATGCATAAGTATAACAAAGGCAAAAGGCAGTCGAGTTTCAAAACTATCCATTGCAAATAAATGAGAACATTTTTAAAAATGAAATGTTTTGTCTACCCCTAATTTTTAATAACAAAAATGTAATTGGCGAGGCTTAGGCTGAATATATTTTCAATAAAAACAACAGATAAGTAAATACAAAATAAATCCAAACTCATTTATTAATATACTTTATTCTTATTTTTAATGAATCTAAGTTCAAATACCATTATCAATATTTCTTTAGAAGTTGTGCTTTTCTTCACATTTTTCATGATTTATTATTATGGATAATATCAAAAGCTGAACTGTTTAAACAACAATCCCATAGTTCACTGCAATACTATGCCTGGAGAGAGATTGCCAAGTATTATTGCGCATACACTAACACAGAAAGAAAATTATTTTTGAAAATGTGAGCACATTTAAAACTTTTAGTTCTCTAACGCCTTTAGTACTTTTATAATGAAATTATATTGAATAACTTCTAATCATATAGATTTATTCGTAAAACAATTTCATAAAGTGCGAGAGTATTTTTCTTACCATGTATTATTTACTCTAACATCTATAAAAGGTGGGAATAAATCGTAAATAGTAGTTTTCATACAATATTTATTCACTCCTTAAGTATTTGCCTACCAAATATTTGCTTAAAATATCTGGCAATTCTATATTCGCTATAAATAGTTGATTCTAAAGGGACGTATAATTTACTTATCCAACTTTTCCATGCTTTTAGTTTACTATTCAAATGTATCGCCGAAATTCCCAATGAAATAAAAATTATAAAAGCGCAACTTTAAATTCAGTTTCTGGATATATCAAAAGAATCCATACAAAATCGATGAAGTGTATAATTTTAATGAGAATTTCGGTTTCTATGGCAAGATTTGAATAGTGCTTTAGTTAGGATTAAAATAAGAATTCAATTTTTAAAAATGCCACAAATACTTCGTTGGTTCCTTTGCTAGGGTTTCTTATAATTCTTAATGACCCCATGCAAATTTTTAAATGAATCGTAACATTTGAAAAGAAAATTTTTAAATGTTCCATGCTTATTCCTAATTTGAATTCCTTGTTTAGTTTTGAATTCATTGCATTGTGAGGTGCATTCCATCAACACATTTTGTAGTATGTATGTTTTTCTTAATGAAATTATTTGCGAAATCATTCTTTTAGTGAGTACGGTATTTCTAGTCTTAAGGTAACTAAGATCATTCTCCCCATTGCGGGGGAAGAACTATAGGTACCAAACTCAGTCCAAGATTTTCTTCTACTTTTTCTTTGGTATCTTGGTTAGGTACGAAAACCAGTAAATCCTAGGTTTTCTTCAAAACCCAGTGTTTTTTTCCGTTTCTATCCACTGATGACGAAGAAATCTCTCATTGGAGAAATATATGCCTCTCTATTTGCTTCCTCTGGACAACCACAAAGGCAAAAATAGATGTTAAACGTTTGTGGCTCCTTATAGGATGGGTGTACTTCTCGTAGTATCGCTTCCGGTTGTAGTTATTAGAATCCTAAGGATCATGAGAAAATAATTTTCTTGATCATGGAGTCAAGGACGGTAATTGTCTTCAAAGTGACCCGAACGGTCAGATTTCGGTTAGCACCAAGAAAGGCGGTGAGGCTGAAAAAACCATCCTTTGCTGTGTTCCTTTTCGTGATGTCCTGTTCCATTTCTGAGCAAGGTGACAGCTTCAGTTCGATTTTTAAATAGTTACGGAGAAAAAAATCCCCCCAAAATATAAAATTCTAATTGATGACCAAAATCCATTAGATTCAGGGGGTCAGGGGGGGGACTCTACAATTTTAATATCACTTCCTCTAGAGATATTAACTCCCGTTATTATGTAATTCAGTTTCAGCGTTGAACAAATGTAGATGACTCTTACTAATGATGAATAAGTAATAAAATCAAATATCGTATCTAAATATTGACTCTGAATGAATCAATGGCTAATAGACAATATCTGTAATTTCAAAACTGGTGATAGCATTGATGCCAAACAATATATTGCAAACAAAACCCTTCCTTCTATTCAACTGTCACAATCAAAAACGTTTGTAAACTCTGGCTCTTTTAATGAAACATTTGGAAAGAAAAATTTATGAACTCATTTTTATGGGTTAATTTCAAAACTTTTTGTAACTACTATTAAATTACCACTGTACATGAAAAGTATCATTTTTAATTATTTATTTATTTATCGGAAGATGAGTGCTGTTTGTAATACTTATCAAGAATATTTTTGCAATTTAAATTTATTTTATACCGGAAAAAATATTTTTTATAGATTTAAATAGACAGAGATAATTTATTACGAGGCAAATTTTATTTTTATAGGGTTAAATAGATTTGGTAGAAGTAGCATGTATGCCCTTCAATATAAGATTTATTCAATAAAGGCAGTTCGTTCTCCGTTTCCTTTTTTTACTGTTATTTAATTCATTTTCTGACAGAATTGAATTGAAGAGCAATAAACAAAGAAAACATAAACATTATGAATCCACAGAAATTAATACTTGCTTTTAAATATTTTTTTAAAAAAATACAACAATATTTTTGTTTGATAAATGATTTAAAAATGGTTGGTAAATTTCATTTAAAATTAAATATGGCCAAGGAAAACATAATAGAAAATTTAAAATATATTTTTCTTCTAATCACATAGAAGGATTTCCAGGCATATTTAATATTTAAAAAGGGGTTTAATGGAAGAACGAAATTGCTTTTTTAAGTAAAACGGAAATCTAGAGAGAAGAAATTCCGCTTAAAATTGATTAATTTCTAAAAGTAAATAATACTAAACAAATTTTTTTATAATTTTAGTTAAGTTAAATGTTATTTTTCAATAATATTTTTTTTAATTATTTTATAAGACTTGTTAAAACTGCAGTACTAAGTAGTTGAGAATTTTTTTTTCGAAAACAAAAGGATTGAATATTTATTAAGTTAAAAATTTAGGAGCATACTTTTCTTAGAGCAGTAAAAAGTATAATTTTTTTTCTTCTGTCTAGTTTCCTTTAAAAATAATCTTCTTTTCTAAGTTTATTTCCTAATTTATTTTTTATCAGTAAGAAATATCTTATATTTATCTTTTAATATTAGTACGATTCATATCATCATTTTAAGCGAAAAGTGATCATGTCAAATGAAAATAGTTGCCATGCTCTTGTTGTCTTAAAAGGACATTTCTGTAGCAGAGAAATAAATCTCATATATAATACACCTCCAGTATAAAACGCATGTTCTGATATTTTTATGGAAAAATTTGTTTGGTGGGTGTAAGTTGCAAGGAGTTCAACAATCTTTATTCCCCAAGAAAACTCGGAGCTAGGTAGCAAACCACAGCTAAGGCATTCACAAAGACAATACTTGGAGAAATTCATAATGTACCGATATAAATTTGAATGCCCTTTAACAAACATTCAACGAAAAAAATACTTATAGACAGCAAATTATTAATTAAAAAGCAGCGCAGCACATCAGTACTCAGCGCATAAAGGATAGAGTACTCCTTCCACCTTCACCCTTTTGAAGAGAAACTTCTCAAAATCGACTGCCTTTCTACTCGCCCGCTTTTATAGTTTCTGAAACAAGATATGGAATACCCTAGAAAATAGTGGACGTTGACTCCTAATCGACATATTGCCAAAGCTCTTGTGCATTCGAGAATCTCCATTTTTATCATCGGAATCTTCAGTTTGTGGCCAAGAGGGGAGGTGGGAGCATTTACCCAGTATCCATGCAGCAGTCATTAAAATCTATGTAAAATTATTTCTTTACTTTTATATAAACTGCATAAGGAAGCATTATTACAGGTACTTAATACATAATTATTCCTATTCAGAGACATCATTTTAAAATAAGATGCCTTATCTTTTTTTTTTTCGACTTTGTTATTTGTGGCAATATACTGACGATATCCATGAGCAAATTGGACGATAAGTCATTTTATAAAAGAAAGCAAATAAAAAAAACAATCAAACATTCTTGCCACAATTGCGAATATATTAAAAACAAAACACCAATATTAGGGATAAAATATTAAAATTAAATTGTTAATTATTTCGGTGATTATTCTACAACAAAATATAATCTAAGAAAACGTATAAAATTATGAAGTCATCGAGAATTACAATAAAATAAAATACGAATATTTTACTGCAAAACCGAAAAAAAGATTCTCTTCCATCCATTAAAGGCTTTCTGGCTGTTGCAACAACAGACTTTATGGACTTTAAAGCTTATTGGAATTCTTTTACAAACCTAAGATCACTCTCCGATACTCCTTAAGCATGTAGAAAACACACATAAGGGAGAAAAATCTTTCACTTGATGTCGAGTGTTTTTCAGCCAGAAGGTTTCAATCGGTTGCAGAAACGATTCTCAGTATTCTTGTCACGGTCATCATGGAAATGATGACCGTCGTTTTGCTCGTTTTTTCCTAGCTTAAATAAAAGAAATGGAGATGTTTGTGCAATTTAACCAGAGAGTTCCCAATTCATGCCCCTCACGATTTTGGAATAAGTAGTCTTGATGTTCGGAACAAATGTATTCTCCAAACTTTGTTCATTTGATATTTTTTTTTAAATTTATCAATTGTAAAGAATAAAAATATTTCAAATTGAACATTTTTTATTAAAAAGTTAAACGTTTATTCCCCAGGAATCAAAGTGGAATTAATGAATGCTCACTGGATTAATGATTTACTTTTAATGCAATGAGAATTGTAAGAAAGTATACAGAAATGGGAGCGCATTTTATTTGTCATAGATTTTACCATAAAATCAATTCAGTTTTAAAATTTCATTATTAAAGTATCTTTATTATGATCTGCTAGACTGCAAATTTTCAAAACATTTATAATAGTATCGAATTTAATTTTCCTGTATAAGTAATATAGAGAAAGTATAGTAATCTTCAAAAAATTGGAATTCGAGATTTTGACGTTGAGTCCGAAAAACAGATTTTTGGAAAATGTCCTTCTGTCGGTCTGTCTGGTCGAATAGACGGAAGAAATTTTGTATATGACTTTTATATACCAAATTTGTAGAATTCTATCAAATTCTGAGAAAATTCTGCTCTGAAGAAGTCTATCTGTCCGGCTGTTCGAATATAAGTTAACACTATAACCACAAAACTAAGAGATCTAGACAGACAAAATTCGGTACACACAATTAACATCTATAATATATACACTTTTCAAATTTTGAGTTAAGTCCAATAAGGGATTGACTGTCTGTCGGTCTGTACTTTCAGAAGCATGTTAACGTGATAACTCAAAGACTAAGTGGTTTAAATATATCAAATCTGGTATGGGAAATTTGTGAGTACAAGTGTAATTCTGTGATAAATTTTTTTAAGGGTTTGGGAAAAACGTGTCTGAAACATAAATTCGATTTTCGGATACTATTACCCGCATGCCAGGGATAAATCGCGAAATATCGCGCCAAGGATTACATGATAGATACAGTAAAAATGTTATATTCACGCCAAAGGTCAGCATTTCGTAACTATTGTACGCCAATGGCAAGAAATGCAAAGGCATTCTCTGCGATAACATTTTTAATAGAGATTATGCGAGAAAATTTTGGGGAGACACTTTCTCTGGTTGTAAAAATATTTGTTTTAAGAAGTATTTTTATTTTGTTTCCTTAGAATAACGTTTTGTTGATTCAAAGCATATTTACAGAAATGTCATTTTTTGTATAAATATTTTTTTAGAAGTGTTTTTTTCCTGTAGCAATATTTGCTTCGTCAGAAAATTTGTTAAACCTTAGGTGGTTCTTGTGCCTTATTATTAAATTCATCTAAAATATTTTTCAGAAATATTTGTTTATAAAAGAATTTTTTTTGTGAAAATATTTTCTTGTAGAATTCGATAAAACAAAATTGATTAAGATATCTAGTTATTAATTTCATTCTAAATTTCAGATTTTATATTTCGAATAAAAAGTCTTTTTTTCCCCCTTCTACTGATATTAACATAATTTATGCGGTCGGTATTTTGATAAAAGTGAGAAAATCGAAAGAAACAGTAAAACAAGTTTCTTCCACCATCTATATTTACTGAGTCACTGTATACTTTTGAATATTCCCCTGTTACTGTATATTTTACTGTATATTTTTGAATATTCCCCTTCTTTACCGTGCATTTGATGTACGGTAAAGAAGGGGGATATTCAAAGCTTCTGGGAGCTATAACTGGATCTTACGCAATTAAACAACAACTAACTGCTCACCTCAATTTATTTCAACATTATATAAATCTCATGTTTTAGCGGAAGTATATAAAAAAAGTTGGAATATTTATTACAACAAGTTGCTGAGAATCAAGTTCATTTAGCATACTGGGGGTAAACAAAAACACAGCAAACTGCAGAAGTATATTGTCGTTCCAGCATATTGGAATGAACGGTTTTAGACAGATAGCACCTATTATTTTTAATATACTATGAGCAAGTTTAAAATCTTCTAAAATTCCAGCCTCTTGACTTTAACAAATCTTCATGTTTAAGACCTCCAGAAGTCCGGAAAAACATTTGCGGAATTATGGTTGTTGGCGAAATCGATTACTCAAAACCGCTTAGAGCTAGACAGAACATTTACTCAATATATATATATATCTATTAAATTTTGAACGATATCCATTCGGAGGAAGTCTGTCTGATTGTTCGAGTACAAGTGAGCTCAATAACTACAAAATGTAAAGGCCTAGATCGATAAAATATGGTATGCATATTTAGCATGAAAAAGGTTAATTAATATAAATTTTGAACAAAATCTGTCAAAGTTAATTGTCTGCCGGTCAGTACTTTCACATGCATATAAATAGAATACAGTATAAATATCATAAAAATCAATTATTCAAAAATACAGTGAATTAAATGAATTAGTTTGATATATGTACCAGAACTACCTTGTTACTCAAGTGGTAGTTTTATGTGAATTTTCTAGTACGTATGCATTCACCACGTGCAAGATATTAATCGCTAAAGATCAGTCAAAAGGTGAATTCAATAAAAAGCATAATTAATGCCAAATATCAATACTACTACACAATTGTTCGTGAATGAGATGAGAGTTATTCTCACCTTTACTCATGGCTTTCAATTTTATCCTAGAGGTAAGAGGGGATAACACATTTATTACAGATGATACTAAAAAAATTTCGAAAGAAAAAACGCTTATTGTTTTTTGATTGGCATAGAATTTACAACAATAAGAATTGCTAAGCTTTAGTATACCTTAATGCAACTAATTCCCCAAAGCATCAAATAGCATAATGCAAATTGATTTAGGAATATAATTTTGATGTTAAATGTAGATCGGGAATAAAAATTATTATTTACGCATTGAGATCAGAAGCTGAAAAAATGACAGAAATTCTCCAAAATTGTCATCAAAAGATGGATGTATACGGATACGAATGAGAAGACTGCTTCGTGTTCATAAATGAAAGGAAGGGGAAAAAACTAAAAAGCAAAGAAAGAAGAAACGGTGACAAATAAGAAACCCAATGACAAACATTTTATTGCAAGATTTTGCTATCGAATGGGATATGTTTTTGTTGACAAAACGATCACAAAAATAAAGTCATTGTTCTTGTTTCCATCAATAGAAAGAAAGGAAACATGTTCTACGTGCTCTGATTGCTTAGTGAACAAAAAGAAACTCAGTGGAAACCAAGAACGCGCCATAAAGCTAGAGAAGAAGAACTAGCATTATTGGTAAATTCTAATTTCCTGAATATTTCCCACAACTCTTTGGCAATTATAATTGCTTGTTTTTAAGGATTAATGGACTTTGTCGTTTCTAATGCTATCAACAAACGTTTTTATGATTTTAATTAATTTATATGTTATCGTTTAAAAGTCCAATAGTTAATCTTTACTAAATATAAATTATATTTTTGAATCAATACATCCAAATTTGTTTTTTTATGCTAAAAAACTACAATATTATCCATTCTTGTTATCAATGATAATCTAATTCAGTTTATTTCACTTTATTCTACGAAAAAAAATGCACAGGGCTTAAATTATTTTTATAAAAATATTATAAAATCTAAATTTAATTGAAAATTATCAGTCAATAATTTCATTTCCTGCTATTATAAATTTAAGAAATAAAAATAATCAATTGGAAAGTCTCTGAGTTTATCTTCCTTGGGTATTGAGAAGAATATAATATCTTTCCAATTCTATATAAATGAGGAATTTTCAGTAATCTTAAGATGTTTTAAGGTGAAATATCTTAATCCAGAACGATCAAATAAGAGAGTAGCGTAAACAAACAATTCTTTCAATTTCAGCCTTATATATGTACACAAAACAACTTGTTCTCATCTAGATTAATATTATTTACAAAATTCACACAACAGTTGAAAGTTTAATCATGAAATAGTTCCACGATCAATTCGGAGAATAGATACCAAAAAGACTCTAACAGGCTGTTAGTTCAAAACGACTACTTCAGGTGCCTTTCCAGAAATCCATCGAACTTTAACGGGTGGATCTTAAGACAGAAACCCGAATCAAACGGAGCTTCTAAAAAATCAGAAATAACTTGTTTGGAACCCACGTCTCTCTGAATTCGTCTTCGATGTCTCTCACTGCTCTTCTCTACTCCATCTCAAAACAAAAATATATCATTTTATTTCCGTTGGATCTCCACAATTGATTTCCTCATTGGAGAACTTGAGTTTTCTATCACCCAATAGCTGCTCAGAAATGCATCCTCAACGGTCTCCAGCCGATCATGGCAATGTCTGTTCAGGATCCCTTTTTGTAGCTGACCCTTCCTGGACACAAGTTAATTATAATCAATTCACAGTTAACACCTTCTGAAGTCCACATGAGTACGACACTAAATGACAGCTGCTGCTGGTGATTGATCGTTTCTTGAAGCTTTTCTGGAGTCCTTTCATAAAGGAAAAAAAAAGTTTAACATCTGGATGATTTGACGTTCTTCTCCCTTGAAGACATAATGGATTTATTTGAAACGACGAAACACACATCTTGGGCTTTTCATCTGGATACAAAAAATGACCAGACCCAATGACTCTATTAGTAAAAGGGATCCCCATCTGGCGGTCGATAGGCACTTAATTATGTGTGGGAAACGGGTGAAGCTTTATCTGGTCGGAATGCCAATTACCATGTTAAGTCAAAAGGGAAACATTACAATGAAATAAAACAATTTAAAGCAAATATAAATAATATATTTATTTTTATGATATTAATAACATTTTTTATTTTAAATGTTATGTGTTCAGACAGAAAAAAAAACCTGACTAAATTGTAAGTTATTGTAAATGTAAGTAGATCTCAAATGGAAGCTCTACACGTAAGAAAAATATGAAAATATATCAATTGTTTTTATAAATTTATAGCAGCACGTGTTCCGTATTTACGGAAAAGGAAAATAAATTTTTAACTATTGAAAAATATAACAATCTTTATTTTAATTTACTAATTATTTACAATACTATACCAAGAAAAAAATGTACAATAATTTTTTAAAAAAATCAGTATTTTAAAGATTGTTTTCTTTAAATTTTAAATGTTTCTAAAAAATGTATTTTGCTTATTTGATGGAATTTATATAATAAAATTACAGAATTCTTCTTTATTAATTTAAGTTAATTATAACGAATTTTTAAAATATAGTAAAATAAATAGCAGATTGAATAAAGAATTTTATTTCATAAAACACCAGATTTTGATAACTAGTATTACAAAACAAAATTTTTAAAGCAATTCTTTGCACATAGGCCGATATAAAAACATACTTTGAGGAATAACTTCTAAGGATACAATAATATAAAAGAATAAAACATTCTTGCTGCAAATTAACCTTCTCGAATTTTCCCCCTAAGTATTAAATTAACACATTTTAATTCCAAGGAATTCAAATTTATAAGATTAAGGGCAATACGACAGTTAATAATAAAAAAGCTTTCAATTTTTTTTTAGTAAAATTATGAAAGTAATCTTCTTTCAATTCGTAATTGCTGATATAATATCCTTTTTCGTAACAAGAAAAAGTTAAACTTATATAATTATATAGGAAATGATTTATATCGAAAGATTCAAAATCTTCCGAACCCGAGGGAAACCGCATAAAAAGTGGCACGTTATTTGAGGATTTGATCCTCATTTGCATAGTCTTCTGTTAAATGACGTCATTTAAAAGAAATTGTTTTTGGAGCCTGAGTCTGAAGATCCTGCCATTACCTTTATAACTCCTCGGGAAGAAAGAACGGATTCTATTTCAAAAGTGACAATAATCCTTTCGCCTCATTTTGTCGGTTTTAGTTCACATTTATAAAAGAAATCTGAGAATAGACATTACTGAAAAAAAGAAAGAAACTTGGAGAAAGGAACGAATGAACTTAAAGATAATATTATACTAGATTTTACATATGAAACAGTGGATGTAAATTAGTATGGATAGGACTTTTAATTATAAATGTTTATTTTTTGTAGTTTACAAAATCTTAACTATAGTATGTATAATTAGTAAACTTATCACTTGAAGAAAAAACATTTCTTGATTTATCAAAATTTTAAATTAAATAAATTACACTTTCTATTAGTTGAAAATGCACCGAATATAAACTATCAAGAATTTCATATCACTGTTATAAAAGTATTTCTAGTGTGACAAATAGTTTTGCTTCTTGACTTATGCGTTAAAAGTGACGTATTATTTTTGCATTATCTGGAGATAATTTTCAGTCTCTAGTTTTTAAGAGGTTTCTTTTTTGCATTTCTTATGCTATCTATTACAAAAAATAAATTCCTAAGGAAGAATAAAGAACGTTGAACGGTATGAAAAAATTAGTATAATTATGTATTCATTAAATATAGATACATGAATTAGGATTGATTTTTGGGATTCATTTCTTTTATAGGATAATAAATAATTATAAAAGAAACTATGACGAATCTTTTAACTAATTTTTACTGTAGAAAATAAGTGCTTAAATATCTTACGTAAATTGCAAAATACATTAATTTAAACTTTTTTTCATAATCTGCATTATATTCGTAATTAATTAATACTTGAATAATCCGTAGTATAATAAGTAGCATACATTTTACAATTGTAAAATGCTTAAAATACAACCCTATATGAATTTTATTATTTAAAGATCTTTACAAAATCTATAAAACTAAATTTAGTCATTGCAATGGTTTTCAAAATTCGCATCTGCATGATTTCCGAACAGGATTTATTTTAGTGTCTCGAAATTTATTTATTACTATAACAAGGGTTGTAAAACTACCTTTTGTAAAAAGACACATTTGAAAGTATATTTAAGAAAATGTTTACAAAATCGCAAATCACCAGCTTGTATTATGAAATATTGCTTTAGAGCGTGAGCCCAAAATGTCTTCATGTTTTTGCTTAAAGACATTTTAACGAATTCCACAGATATTTTATTATATATTATCGATGCTATACTAGACAAATATTTTCCTTTAATAGATATATTTTATTTTTATAAATGATTTTAGACTTTCCAGCATTAAATTATAATTTTTCATTAAACAAATATTGTGTAGAGATATCAATTTTTTTTTCATTTGAATTATGAATAATAATTTGTAATATCTGCTTTATAAACTGTAAATAAAAAATATAGTCTGTTATGAGTTTTCTGTTGCTGAATTTCACGAGAATATTATCAAAAATCTGGGGGGGGGGATAACTC
This sequence comes from Argiope bruennichi, assembly GCF_947563725.1. Lineage (NCBI taxonomy): Eukaryota > Metazoa > Arthropoda > Arachnida > Araneae > Araneidae > Argiope > Argiope bruennichi. The sequence goes on from NC_079153.1 coordinate 122,145,851, forward strand.
AAAGTAGATTGCAGACTCAAGCCTTCTGTCTTTTTTTCCCCTCTATGTATTAACATTCGAGAAATATGTTTCCAAAAGTATGCCGTTACGAAGATCAACAAAAATCCAAATATCAGGTGGGCAAAAAGTCCGTAAAAACTTCAAAAATTCATAAAACCCTTAAAATTAAGCAAAATAAAAAACGGTTTCTGTTTAGCAAGGATAAGTCACGGAAGTTTTTTAGGTAAGAAAAAAAAATCCAAAAACAGCCGATAGGTGGCGCTGGTATGAACGACTTTGTTGGAAATATGCAAATGAGACAGGCGATTATAAATACTGACACTCTTGATCCGGAATTGGTTGTCCGTTGCATGCTATGCCAGTAAACAAGGATGCTATGTGGAAAAGATAAAGCTTTGTGGAGCTGTTTTACCTGAACCAGGAATCAGCGACTGCTGAGCTGCGTAAATTCCGACTTGAGAAAAATGTAAAGAATGTTAAAGGACCTTCAACAGTGGCAGGCGTCATAAAGCTTGTTCAGCAATTTGAGAAGACGGATCGCTGGAGGATCGTGTAAGGTTCTGACGACCAAATCTAATGCAGGCACGTTAGGAGCGCGTTACAACTGAAGTGCAATCATTAGTTTCCGAAACCGCGACAGGGACTAGCAGTGCGTGAGAAGCTGGCAGACGCATGGGATTACCACCATCCACGAAACGCAATATTCTTCATGGAGTTCTTAATCAGTATCCATACAAAATAAGGTCTTGCCAGGAATCTTTAGCATCGGATACTGTAGAGAGAGAAGCATTCCCGGGTCTTTAACATATTGTGGACAGATGAAGCTCATTTTTCGCTCCATGGCGACGTTAATGCACATAACTGTCGCATCTGGACGACGTCAAATCCACGAGTGTACGCTGAGAAACCACTGCATTCACCCAAAGTCACAGTGTGGTGTGGTTCGCAGGTGCTTTCATCATAGGACCATTTTTATTTGAAACACAATGTCTGGGAAATGGGTGAAAAATGGTGATAGTAAATGCTCAGAGTTACTTGACGCTTATGCGCGAACAGGTTGCTTCATGTTTGCGTAAAAAAGAATGCCTTCAACTATTACGTTTATGCAAGATGGAGCAACAAGTCACACTGCTACTCCAGTCAAGGAATTCCTGATAAAGATGTTCGGAGAAGAGATAATCATTAATTAGCAGACGTTGCACGTAATCATTAGCAGACATGTTTCCATGGCCTCCTCGGTCTTTAGATCTGACACCAGAAGACTTGGTTATGGGGAAATTTAAAATCCCATTTGTTCCGATCCACTCTGTCCAATCTATTCGAAACTGAAAGATAACAATCCGCCGAGAGTTGTCGCATACAGCCAGATATGCTGCACTCTGTCATTGCTCTATTTGTCGCACGCCTGCAATCAGTAATCACTTGTGATGGTGGACATGTTGAACACATATTGCAACAGTAAATGATTTGATAACATTATTTTTGTTATTTGCGTGTCTATTGTTTCACTTGTGTACGAAACGCCACCTATCGGCTGTTTTTTTAATTATTTTTTTCTTACCTAAAAAAAATCCCTGTGACTTATTGATGGTAAATCTGCAACCGTTTTTTATTTTGCTTAATTTTACAGGTTTTATGATTTTTTAAAGTTTTTTACGGACTTTTTGTCCATTCTGTAAATGAGTTTTTAAAAAATTGTGTGTTAAACTGAAAAAACGGCCACAATTATTTATTAAAAAAGTGAAATGGGATTCCAGAGTCATACTATACCATCTCCTATAATATAATTTATTTATGAAAGTAGTATACAACAGTTCCTGATGGTAAACTCAAGGTTTATTACAATTTTAAATATATTATACATCATTTAGTATCTCATAAACAAATGGATTATCACAAAGAGTGTTATTCAATTTCTTGATAAATAAGCATAATTTCCATATGCTTAACATCGAAGCAATATGTTCATTCTAAAGAAAGTCATGCAAGTTTTTGTAGATTTTTTTTAAAATTATAGACCTAAGAACAAAAGAGTTTAGTTGTTTAGAACCCACGATAACTAATTCAAAATTGTATGCTATAAAATGATGTAGCTGGCATATCTTTAATTGAATATCTTAAACAATACCTTCAAAGGTCAGCTGTCATATTAGTAAGATTTTATATCATACAGAGCTGACAGCATGGACTTTGTTCATTATCATCTGATCATGGCCCGTTTCGAAGTTCAATTGATATGTTCTTAGTTTAAAGCCGAGTCGTTAATATAAAAAAAAATTAATTCATAAACTTTAAGTGTTATCCACCGTTTAGCTGAAAATAAGAATTTTGTCATTTAAAATTTTGATTTTTAGTTAATTTAAAAATTTCTTTTTTATATAGATGATAAAAAAGTTCATGTGATTAATAATGCTAATATTAATTTTTTAATTTTTTCTAAAGACAAATGTCTCAGCACATTTCAGTTAAATTTCAGTAAATAATTTCAATCATATGCGGATGCGTAGAAAAGACCCATTAATGACGGAATGCATAACACATAAACAGGATGCAACGAAACCATTCAACAATATTGATTGATTATTTATCCCATTCATCTCTTTCTATCCAAATAGAAGCCTCACATATATTCTAAGAAATAACTTGAGTAACGGCGCCATGCTTTGTTAACCTTTGACAAGAACAAGTTCTAACATTAATTAGAAATCTGAAGACAGATCACTGGTTTTCCCAAACAAATAAGCTATTCAGGCTTTACAATCATTCTTGCTCCTAGTCATGTTTCATAAGCGGCGCCATTGCTCAAAAGACATGAGGAAATTCATTAATTATTACTATTTAGATTGTCATGTAGAATTAAACTTGTTAATAATCAATTTATTGAAGAAGAGATGCCTATATTTTCCCTTATTAATAATCAAAATGCAGAAAACATTTGAAAACAAAGGTACGTTTCAGCCGAATTCCGAAATAAGTATGGCGGGAAAATCATTTTTAAATAACAGGAACTATTAGACAAGAATGTTTTAAATAATTCATGATCATTTTCACGTCAGGAATAGAAAAAAAATGAAATCATACTATTAATTATTCTGAAATATTTTAAACTATTAAATGCAAGAAATTGACCGAATACATAGAATAAAAGAATACCGAAATCAATCTTTAAATCATATACCAAATATCAAATTATGCATACAACAATAATAAGCTAGTTTGTTGAAATATGATCACAACAAAATCAGAACTTAAAACCCTTATTACTCTGACCAAACATAATAAAGGACATATTATATATATATATATATATATATATATACAAAAGTATTAGAATCAAGTTAATAGGAAAAACAAAAATCAAAGAAAAATTAAACCAAAAAAATTATTAAAAAATATTAAAAAAGAATCCGGCCTGAAGACTTTTTCAAGGGTCACCCTCAGGCAGGGATTCAAATAAAGGGATTTTTTCTGTGAGGACATACAGACATTAAGTCTAATAATGATTCCTCGTGACCCGAAAATCCCCCGAAATTATGCTCAAGAGATATACCATTTTAACAGAAAGGAAATACCAAATAACAAATTAGAAAAAAAACCACAAAGTAATAATACAATAAAAACAATAACAATAAAAACAAAAACAGCATTAAAATTAAAATTAAAATTAAAAACGAAAAGCCAGAACATACCATCCAACAGTGAAGTAAACTTTAAACAATCGATTGTGATTTCCTGTTTTTGAAAGTTAACGGTAAATTATGTAAACAGAGGTAGGCACCCAGCGCCATCTATTGAGTGATCCAATATGCAAGTAAATTTCTATTTTTATTTAAGCCAAAAGATTAATCCCAAACCATACCTTGTTTAATTAAAAAATTGACATTACAGTAATTTCTAGGAAAATCATTTTTAATTAAATTTTTAAGGAGGTTATTTGATGCTTCAATATAAGAATTTTTATTATTGCAAACCCTTTTGATCCTGTTAACTTGTGAGAAAATTAGATTTTTGAAAATTTTAGAGTTTAGATTGGAATGGTAGTTACATAGTTTTGTTATTTTAAAGTTGAAATCATCCCTTTTATCGTATATACCAACTATTGTTTTATCATTAGCAATTTCGATTTTTAAATCCAGAAAGGTAGCCTCAAGTTGATTTATATTTGTATCTTTTAGAATTAAATCTTTTGGATAGCAATTAGTAATAATATTAGTATTGTCGAAGTTAATCAAAAGTAGGTCATCAATATATCTCCACCCGTTTATTAAATTATATTTAATTATTTTTTTCTCATAGTAATGCAGGAAAATATTAGCTAAAGCACTTGAGAAAGCTGTCCCCATTGGAATGCCCTTGACTTGTTTATAAAAATTAATACCATTAAACACGTAATTTTCAGTAATATTAAAATTACATAACTCAAGCCAGTTATTTTTAGGAATGATATTTTCATTTAAATATTCGTCATATATAAAAGTGCAGACCTTTATTAATTTTTCATGAGGTAGATTAGTGTATAAATTTTCGAAATCAAAAGTATTAAGTTTATTAATGTTGTTATCTTTAAGAAAATCCAATACTTCTTTGTTACTAGAAATAATAAAGTTGTCTTCATTTTTTATTTTGTCCAGGATAATTTTTAAGTATTTAAAGAAATGTTTACCCGTATAGTAATTATAACTACCAGTGCTACAGGTTACGAATCTGAATTTTAATGGATTTTTATGAAATTTAACTGTTGGGAATAAATAAGGATAGTTAAGAGAGCAAGTCTTAGTTTTGGTTTTTTTTGCGAAAGCTAGCATTCTTTTATCTAATTCCTTTTTCCCGGTGTTCTTTAACATATAAGTTGCATTAGAGTTATATTCATTAATTAAAAGTTCTTTATAATAATATTTACAAATTAAACAGAAATTATTTGCTGATTTATCTATTACTGTAATAACAAATTTTTCTTTTAAATTTTTTATTTCATTTTTTAATGTTTTACTAAAATAAATCCCACGTTCTTTAGATCTGTCAAAATCAGTATTCAATTTTATTTTAATTTCCTTTAAAATTCCTTTAATTTCCCTTAAAATTCTCACTTTCCATTCCCCGAAACCTTCCGCAGGCCAGTGGTATTTTCTAGATAATTTGGCAATAAAAACATCCAAATCATTACCAATAGAAATCAAAATTTTGTTATGGTTTATTTTTTCTCTTAATCTAAATTTTGTTCCTCTTCCCATCAAATCTCTTAAAGAGTTGGATTCAATAATTTTTAAATTACCTGTAATAATATGACCTTTATCAATATCTATAAAATCTTTATATTTTTCCTTGTTACAGTAACAATCTGTTTTATTTATTTTATTTAAATTTTTGCTATAGTAATTATAATTACAAATTTTTTTCTTTAAAGTTGAAGTGTAACTAAACGCTATTGATACATTAGTTTTATCTGCAAGAGGAAAAAATATATTATTATTATGTATAATTTTGGGTAATTTTAGATATTCGAAGTAAATATCCAAGAATTTAATCACACAGTATTCTTTGTAAACATTATTTTTATTATTAAAAAGTAAATCGTTTTTTCCAATGTTAAGTTTACATTTAATAAGATCTAGAATAATACATTTAGTATACGAATTTTTAAACTCTAATTCCCCGAATTTATTATTTAAAAACCATTTCATTTTATTATTTCTAAGACCAAAAATGTATTTCCTAATTCTGTGAATGTTTTCACTATTGTGTTCCAGATTACAGTAATTTTGAAATTCCTCAAATATAATTTGAAAATTGCCTCCTTTCCCTTTACCTCTTTTAAATCTTTTAGAAAAGTTATCTTTATTTAGAAAATTTTTAAAAATGTTAAATTTGTTATAAATGCAATTATTGTTTAAATCTGCATAACCTTCCCCATTTAATTTACTATTGAGACCATAAGGAAATAAAGTTTTCAGGTTGCAAATATAAATGTTTTCCAGATCTAATCTTTTGTTTAATTCGTTAATATTGTCTTCTAGAATGTAGATATTAATATTGTTAAAGTTATGTTTTTGAAAATGCTCCAGTTCGAAGTCAGTGGTCCTATTTTTTATGAAGTTTTTTATATCGGATCTGTGATTGTTAATTCTTAAATTAAGCTCGGTGCTTGTTTGGCCAATATATTTTAAATTACATTCTGAACAATTAAGGAGATAAATCAAATTTTTGTTTTTACAGAATGTTTGTAATTTTGAGTTTTCATTTTTGATCTGTTCTTTATCTGCCAAAGGACATGTCCTACACTTTCCGTTTCCACAAATTTTATATTTTTTTGTATTTTTAAGATTTTTTAAACAAAACAATTGTGTCAGTAATTTTTTCTCCGTGAATGCTCCTGACACAAAGCTATCCACAGTGCCCCTTGGTAGAGCGCGCGACGGGCCATGCGCTATGATAAATTCGTTATTAACTTTTTGCATAGTTTAATTTATTTATTAAAATGAAAATATATCTCCTAAACGCCAAAAACAAGGAATTCTCGAAAAAGTAAAATCAGGAAAAATGATCTGAAAATTCTTAAATTTTTTAGGCAATACACCAAAAAACCTATTGAACCCCCCACCACCACCAAAAAAACTATTAAAAATATTTTATTTAAAAATTTTGCAGTTCGTGGAACAGCGTACCTGCAGCTAAATTCCAACCAAATGCAAGAACGAGTAACCAATCTAAAGTAAGAAAAAGTTTGAAAACGAAACTAAAATGAAAACGAAACAAAACAGTTTCGAAATCGAAACTAAAATGAAAACGAAACAAAACAGTTTCGAAATCGCAACTAAAATTAATTACCTATTTAAACTAAAACCAAAAAGGAACTTCATAGTATTTAGAGAGAGCAATTGCAGCTACTTCTAAAACACAGATGAATTGATAGAAAAGTATTAGAATCAAGTTAATAGGAAAAACAAAAATCAAAGAAAAATTAAACCAAAAAAATTATTAAAAAATATTAAAAAAGAATCCGGCCTGAAGACTTTTTCAAGGGTCACCCTCAGGCAGGGATTCAAATAAAGGGATTTTTTCTGTGAGGACATACAGACATTAAGTCTAATAATGATTCCTCGTGACCCGAAAATCCCCCGAAATTATGCTCAAGAGATATACCATTTTAACAGAAAGGAAATACCAAATAACAAATTAGAAAAAAAACCACAAAGTAATAATACAATAAAAACAATAACAATAAAAACAAAAACAGCATTAAAATTAAAATTAAAATTAAAAACGAAAAGCCAGAACATACCATCCAACAGTGAAGTAAACTTTAAACAATCGATTGTGATTTCCTGTTTTTGAAAGTTAACGGTAAATTATGTAAACAGAGGTAGGCACCCAGCGCCATCTATTGAGTGATCCAATATGCAAGTAAATTTCTATTTTTATTTAAGCCAAAAGATTAATCCCAAACCATACCTTGTTTAATTAAAAAATTGACATTACAGTAATTTCTAGGAAAATCATTTTTAATTAAATTTTTAAGGAGGTTATTTGATGCTTCAATATAAGAATTTTTATTATTGCAAACCCTTTTGATCCTGTTAACTTGTGAGAAAATTAGATTTTTGAAAATTTTAGAGTTTAGATTGGAATGGTAGTTACATAGTTTTGTTATTTTAAAGTTGAAATCATCCCTTTTATCGTATATACCAACTATTGTTTTATCATTAGCAATTTCGATTTTTAAATCCAGAAAGGTAGCCTCAAGTTGATTTATATTTGTATCTTTTAGAATTAAATCTTTTGGATAGCAATTAGTAATAATATTAGTATTGTCGAAGTTAATCAAAAGTAGGTCATCAATATATCTCCACCCGTTTATTAAATTATATTTAATTATTTTTTTCTCATAGTAATGCAGGAAAATATTAGCTAAAGCACTTGAGAAAGCTGTCCCCATTGGAATGCCCTTGACTTGTTTATAAAAATTAATACCATTAAACACGTAATTTTCAGTAATATTAAAATTACATAACTCAAGCCAGTTATTTTTAGGAATGATATTTTCATTTAAATATTCGTCATATATAAAAGTGCAGACCTTTATTAATTTTTCATGAGGTAGATTAGTGTATAAATTTTCGAAATCAAAAGTATTAAGTTTATTAATGTTGTTATCTTTAAGAAAATCCAATACTTCTTTGTTACTAGAAATAATAAAGTTGTCTTCATTTTTTATTTTGTCCAGGATAATTTTTAAGTATTTAAAGAAATGTTTACCCGTATAGTAATTATAACTACCAGTGCTACAGGTTACGAATCTGAATTTTAATGGATTTTTATGAAATTTAACTGTTGGGAATAAATAAGGATAGTTAAGAGAGCAAGTCTTAGTTTTGGTTTTTTTTGCGAAAGCTAGCATTCTTTTATCTAATTCCTTTTTCCCGGTGTTCTTTAACATATAAGTTGCATTAGAGTTATATTCATTAATTAAAAGTTCTTTATAATAATATTTACAAATTAAACAGAAATTATTTGCTGATTTATCTATTACTGTAATAACAAATTTTTCTTTTAAATTTTTTATTTCATTTTTTAATGTTTTACTAAAATAAATCCCACGTTCTTTAGATCTGTCAAAATCAGTATTCAATTTTATTTTAATTTCCTTTAAAATTCCTTTAATTTCCCTTAAAATTCTCACTTTCCATTCCCCGAAACCTTCCGCAGGCCAGTGGTATTTTCTAGATAATTTGGCAATAAAAACATCCAAATCATTACCAATAGAAATCAAAATTTTGTTATGGTTTATTTTTTCTCTTAATCTAAATTTTGTTCCTCTTCCCATCAAATCTCTTAAAGAGTTGGATTCAATAATTTTTAAATTACCTGTAATAATATGACCTTTATCAATATCTATAAAATCTTTATATTTTTCCTTGTTACAGTAACAATCTGTTTTATTTATTTTATTTAAATTTTTGCTATAGTAATTATAATTACAAATTTTTTTCTTTAAAGTTGAAGTGTAACTAAACGCTATTGATACATTAGTTTTATCTGCAAGAGGAAAAAATATATTATTATTATGTATAATTTTGGGTAATTTTAGATATTCGAAGTAAATATCCAAGAATTTAATCACACAGTATTCTTTGTAAACATTATTTTTATTATTAAAAAGTAAATCGTTTTTTCCAATGTTAAGTTTACATTTAATAAGATCTAGAATAATACATTTAGTATACGAATTTTTAAACTCTAATTCCCCGAATTTATTATTTAAAAACCATTTCATTTTATTATTTCTAAGACCAAAAATGTATTTCCTAATTCTGTGAATGTTTTCACTATTGTGTTCCAGATTACAGTAATTTTGAAATTCCTCAAATATAATTTGAAAATTGCCTCCTTTCCCTTTACCTCTTTTAAATCTTTTAGAAAAGTTATCTTTATTTAGAAAATTTTTAAAAATGTTAAATTTGTTATAAATGCAATTATTGTTTAAATCTGCATAACCTTCCCCATTTAATTTACTATTGAGACCATAAGGAAATAAAGTTTTCAGGTTGCAAATATAAATGTTTTCCAGATCTAATCTTTTGTTTAATTCGTTAATATTGTCTTCTAGAATGTAGATATTAATATTGTTAAAGTTATGTTTTTGAAAATGCTCCAGTTCGAAGTCAGTGGTCCTATTTTTTATGAAGTTTTTTATATCGGATCTGTGATTGTTAATTCTTAAATTAAGCTCGGTGCTTGTTTGGCCAATATATTTTAAATTACATTCTGAACAATTAAGGAGATAAATCAAATTTTTGTTTTTACAGAATGTTTGTAATTTTGAGTTTTCATTTTTGATCTGTTCTTTATCTGCCAAAGGACATGTCCTACACTTTCCGTTTCCACAAATTTTATATTTTTTTGTATTTTTAAGATTTTTTAAACAAAACAATTGTGTCAGTAATTTTTTCTCCGTGAATGCTCCTGACACAAAGCTATCCACAGTGCCCCTTGGTAGAGCGCGCGACGGGCCATGCGCTATGATAAATTCGTTATTAACTTTTTGCATAGTTTAATTTATTTATTAAAATGAAAATATATCTCCTAAACGCCAAAAACAAGGAATTCTCGAAAAAGTAAAATCAGGAAAAATGATCTGAAAATTCTTAAATTTTTTAGGCAATACACCAAAAAACCTATTGAACCCCCCCCCACCACCAAAAAAACTATTAAAAATATTTTATTTAAAAATTTTGCAGTTCGTGGAACAGCGCACCTGCAGCTAAATTCCAACCAAATGCAAGAACGAGTAACCAATCTAAAGTAAGAAAAAGTTTGAAAACGAAACTAAAATGAAAACGAAACAAAACAGTTTCGAAATCGCAACTAAAATTTATTACCTATTTAAACTAAAAGCAAAAAGGAACTTCATAGTATTTAGAGAGCGCAATTGCAGCTACTTCTAAAACACAGATGAATTGATAGAAAAGTATTAGAATCAAGTTAATAGGAAAAACAAAAATCAAAGAAAAATTAAACCAAAAAAATTATTAAAAAATATTAAAAAAGAATCCGGCCTGAAGACTTTTTCAAGGGTCACCCTCAGGCAGGGATTCAAATAAAGGGATTTTTTCTGTGAGGACATACAGACATTAAGTCTAATAATGATTCCTCGTGACCCGAAAATCCCCCGAAATTATGCTCAAGAGATATATTATTTTAACAGAAAGGAAATACCAAATAACAAATTAGAAAAAAAACCACAAAGTAAAAATACAATAAAAACAATAACAATAAAAACAAAAACAGCATTAAAATTAAAATTAAAATTAAAAACGAAAAGCCAGAACATACCATCCAACAGTGAAGTAAACTTTAGACAATCGATTGTGATTTCCTGTTTTTGAAAGTTAACGGTAAATTATGTAAACAGAGGTAGGCACCCAGCGCCATCTATTGAGTGATCCAATATGCAAGTAAATTTCTATTTTTATTTAAGCCAAAAGATTAATCCCAAACCATACCTTGTTTAATTAAAAAATTGACATTACAGTAATTTCTAGGAAAATCATTTTTAATTAAATTTTTAAGGAGGTTATTTGATGCTTCAATATAAGAATTTTTATTATTGCAAACCCTTTTGATCCTGTTAACTTGTGAGAAAATTAGATTTTTGAAAATTTTAGAGTTTAGATTGGAATGGTAGTTACATAGTTTTGTTATTTTAAAGTTGAAATCATCCCTTTTATCGTATATACCAACTATTGTTTTATCATTAGCAATTTCGATTTTTAAATCCAGAAAGGTAGCCTCAAGTTGATTTATATTTGTATCTTTTAGAATTAAATCTTTTGGATAGCAATTAGTAATAATATTAGTATTGTCGAAGTTAATCAAAAGTAGGTCATCAATATATCTCCACCCGTTTATTAAATTATATTTAATTATTTTTTTCTCATAGTAATGCAGGAAAATATTAGCTAAAGCACTTGAGAAAGCTGTTTAATTATTTTTAAATAGTAGTTTTTAAGAATTACCAAGAAATGAGATTTAAAATCGTGTTAAATGAATTGATTTATGTGTCCTAAAATTAAAGACAATACGAGGACCAAATATGAATAAATATAACTTTTACTGTGCTAAAATTACTTCAAGGTCAAAACAAATTATGTGCCTAAACATATTCCCTAGTTAAGGATGAATTGTTAATGAGAAAATTAATGTGAAACGATTCTAGAATAAATGCTCTCTAATGGATCGACACAAAGAAAATTCTGTTGAATTACTAATCGAATTCTAGCAATTCTAAAAGTTCGCAAATAAAGTTTCGCAATTTGTTCACATTTTATAAGTGGGACCATTTATTGGGATTCGAAAATTCTTATTCCCCTGGGGATATTCACACTCAAGAAATAACGTTTATTTTCATTCTTAGAAGGAAGGGAAAATGAAAGAACATCCTAGAACAGAAATTAATGTTTGTTTAGCATATTAATTTTCTGTTTTAACAACAAATACTGCTGGAAAATATGATATTGGAATCGCAATTTTCGAATTTGTTTTTTAATGTGAATAAACCAAGTAAACTTATTTATTCAATGGTTCAAACCGATGCATGAACTTCGTTTATTTTATAGATATTTTAGGAAAATTAAAAGACATCGAAATAAATTTCGGAGTAGTATTCCCTTCGGGTTATAAATAAGAAATTTAGAATAAACACTTTTCTTTTTTATATGCTAAACAGTGAAAAGTAATCACAATTGTGAATGTCTATTTTTGCAATTCTTTTATGATATAGCTTAGTATTTAATTTCAGAATAATTATGAATTCGATTTATAAACAAATTTTAAATATTATTGCATGTGTTGGTAAAAATTATTTAGAGGACATTTTATGTTCTTTTTCCTTACCTCCTTCTATAACAAATGATCTCTTAACCGAAACACACAAAATGTTTTGATATTACCAAAATTGAACATTTTTACGTTTGTTTAAATAAAGGAACCCTCGAATAATAATAAATTCTGTAGATAAATCTCCCTTGACATTCTAGTTCAAATAGTTTTATATAAGTGATATGCAATTAAAAATTCTTTTTTTTATAATGTGCATTATCAAAAATGCTACATGTTCTCTTTCTCACAAATGCTTTTCTATTTCTGTAATTTTTAATGTAGAAAAAAAATGCAGAAACGGAAAATATTCCGAATTATCATTTTTTAATAATTTAGAATTAGTAGAATAATTAGAAGAAAACGGTCTTTATTTAATGTTAAATTGAATAAATGAACAGTTATTGATTTTAATTTTGAAATTGAGCTATTTGCCCAGTGACTGACTGTCATTAAATCTTAATGGTGGTCTAATATCATATTTGGTTAGAATATGCCCACATAGACGGGTATATATATATATATATATATATCAAAACTTTAACATCGAAAAATATTTAAGTAAAAGTTTCAGCAAAACATTAAAATCGATTTTCATTTCCAGATAAAGCAAGTCTTCAAATTTTATTTAAAATATTTCAAATTAAACTAAATTTCAAATGGAAATGAAACCGACTTTATTAAAAAGCTAATCTTCTTAATTTAAAATGGTGTAAAAAGTATTTTTTTTTTAATGCGGCAATGTATTTCGAAGTTATTATGGGGAGAAATTAGTTTTTGGTGCAAGATTCAATTAATTAGAATTCGAATTAAGACTTTGGAAAATTCTGTCTTAATGAGCATCTTCAACCCAAGAAGCAAAATTTTGCCAAATTTCAAGTACCTTGCATTAATAGTTTGAGCGATCTCGTATGTGTCTGTGAAGGGATGAATAAAATCTGTCTTTTTTATAGAAATATATCTATATTGCACAGTTGTATATTGTACAGTGAGTATCAATTCATAAGAAATGAGACATTAAAAGACAAAAAATTTGTTATATTCTTAAATATTTAGAGCTCCATGACACTCTTCATTTTGAATTATAAATATACGCAGTCGAAATTTTAATTCTTAATTAGAATAATAGTTCAAAACTTCTTGAATCTAATTATTTTTATCATATACATGAAAATATTTTATTTTGTATATACTTACAACATGAAAAAAGAACCTTAACGCTGTATATTTTCTATTTGGGGTCTATTTTATGTATGTTTTTTATTTTTTAATCAAAATATTTATGTAGCAATAATTTAAATGCATAAATATTTTGATATATAATATAAATTTAAGGTATAAGAAATATGAGTATTCAATGATAACAAACAAGAAATGTTTGCCATCAATTAGCAAAAACATTTTTCTATATAACACTGAAACTTTTAATAGAGAATTTCTCACTTAAATTGCACTTATTTGTGTGGCATATAATAAGTAATACACCATCATCTGCGAACAATCACTCTTTTTATTATAAAAAAAGGAACTATTGGATATATTAAACGAACAATAATTATTATTTCAAATTTTATTTAAAAGTTCAATAATCATTCCTATTATGAAATATACAATTTCTTGCTATACAGAAACAAAACTTATGTACAAATTGGATTAGATATGTCAAAGTAATCTAGATTACATATGGATGTCATATATATTTGCTTATAAAAGAGACTTAAAATGTATTGGGTATTTTTAGTGTCCATTTCCTTTGCTATTAGTTACATAATTTTTTTTTCATGTCTTTCCGGATTATGCGAATTTTTAATTAAGAAATATATCCATTATGTTTGTATTTTAATTCCGAAAGGAAGGAAAATTTAATTATTTTCATTGCACATGCAATTAAAAATTTTCATGGGAACAAAAGTATGATATAAAAAATGTCCTGTCTTCCACATGTTAATCTAATTAAAATTTCATGATACAGTATTCTGATTTAATTCACGCGATTTTACATACTCATTAACTCAGTCAGTGTCAATATTTACTTCACAATTTTTATTTTCTGAAAATAGTTTGAATCATAAAAGACACTGAGCAAATATGTACCAAAAATTTTGTAACGAATTGACTCTTCTGCTGATAATCCACTCAAAATTTTATTAGCCAAGTTATGAACTTCACCATTTTCCAGCTGACCCTAATTACGGCTTGAGTGAATCGAAAGTGTCATCTTTCGCCTTGACATCTTGTGCCCTCGTTGTTCCGTACTTCATTAATTAGCATCGCGGAATTTTCAGCGAAATATTTGTAATTAAATTTTCTGCTTGTTCAATTTTGCAGGGTTTATATAACTTAGTGATTTGCTAAGAATAGCTTAGTTTAAGACTTGAAGTTCATTGAAGGACATAAAATTTTCTATTCCAGAATTTATACGGATGGAAAATAAATTGCAGGATTTGAACTTGGAAATAAAATTTCACAGCATTAAATTATTTCTCGATAGATATATTTTTAAATATTCAACATTACTTTTCGGTGTTTGTTTCTGATTTGCTAATAAAATTCAAATGACTTCGATGCTCATTATGGGAAGACATGTCTGTGTATTATAAATGAAAATTGCACTTAATACAATTAGAAGCGCATGTCACTGTTCTTGAAAAATGTAATATTTTTAAAGCATAATTGCTGCTTAACTTTATTATAACTGATATTCCTGACAGAAATGAAATTTAATTATCTGAATATTTATTGACTTTTCAGTATTAGTTATCATTGAGAATTTGAATTTATTTGCCTTATAAGATGTCATAATAAAAAATTTTTGTGTTAAAATGGCAACTTTTTAGTTTTGTTATTAGATTAGAGCAAAAATAGCTTCGATTTTCACAAACGAAAAGTATGCATTTTGAACGATTTCTTTCATTTCTACGATTTATTTTTTTTTCCTTTTTTATGTGTATATATTATTTCCCTTTTGATGCAAGTTTAGCGAAATTTGTTTCAAAAATATTTATTTATGTAGTAAGAAACAAATAGATTTAATTATATTTTTAGTTTTTATTTTCATCGAAAAAAGGAGGTTGTTAATGATCGTAAAGAAAAGCAAAGTCACAGTTGTGATGATCATTAATTTTATTCGTCAGGACGAGTTCTAAAGATTTTTTTTTACTAAAAATGGTATACAACATGTAGATAATATACGCTGAGTGTCTTTTCATCGGTATTACAAACTTTTTTAGAATATCGTTAAAAATTAATGAAAAAAAAATGAAACTGATGGAAAGAATATTGTTCTTAGAAGAACTAAGCAAATCATTAATTATTTCATGCATTCGGACAAAACAATTCTTATAACCTAAAGAATAATGTAACACACTTCAATACTACAGAAAGATTATTAATTAAAAGGCAAAATGACTCCCCCCCTTGAGTTTCCATTTAATAAATATATTTTTGAAACAAATTTGTTGAAAATGGAAATTATTCCTGTTATATATGAAACATAATAATTTAATTATAGAATTAATTGAAATTATAATTAAATTTCTTCATTAAATATTTTCAAACAGAATGACTAAGTAATATTTCTCAATGTTTTCTTAAAACTGATACATTATGTATGACAATACTAAAGCAATACCAAATGCATCAAATGTTGTATTTGAAAAGTAATAAATATACAAATCCATACGTGCTTCAAACCAATACTTATTTCGAAATTTCAATTTTATCGTTATTTCGTATTAAAATTTTTAAGTAATAATTAAAATGGTGTAATAAATATTTCAATACTCTTCAGACTTTCATCACTAAAATGAATATTCTTGCATTTAAATTGCATTGAAAAAAGAGAAATGTAATGCAATTCAACATATCCTTTAAACAAAAATTATTCAAAATACTTCCCGTTTAAACATGCAGAAAACAAGCTAGAATAGTAATTAAACTTAACTGCCAATAGTTAATTTAATAACATATAACAAGTAATGAATTATGCAATAACCGAAATATTCATAAAATATTTACGGTGAGCTGAAAATGACTTAAACTAAAAACACACTTAAAATAAGAAAAAAAAATTAAAAATGATGAAAGAGAAAAAAAATTAAATAATTTTAATATCCCAATATTTTTAAATACACCAATAATAAAGTTTAAAAAATTATTTTCTACTTTTTAATCTTGTTCCTGTAATTACCATCGATTTTAAACATATTTCCAGATAAGCTAACGACTTAGCATGCTGGCATTTGTCGGTCTTAAAAGGTTTTAATCGATTGAAAAATTTATACTGAATATATAAACAAATAGATACAAAAGAAATCAAGTTAATATTGCATTGTTATACAGTTCTGATTTACATTTGAAACTTCAAGTCTCTAACTCATCGGGGAGTAAGTTTAAAATCGATTGCAAGATTTGCACAAAAGAGACGGAAAAAAAAAATGGAAACGAAACGTGACCGTATTAAAGAAAAAGGTAGGTTTTCGATTAAATATCAGTTTGAAAATTACACTAATTTATGAAGGATATTTAGCAGTGTTCCTATTAAGCGGTCGGTATTTGATCAGACATTTTATTTATAAACAATATTCTCATTAAGGCAGGCATTTACAGGGCGCATCAGACCAATTCAAAGTAGTTCTTCAATGGAATATACTATTATCTTACAAATATCCAATTTTGAAGTTGAAACCTTATCGGCAGACAAGTGCTTGAAATTTCTTTTCTGTTTTTCAAGCTGTAAATATTTCTTTCCCAGATATAATATTTACATTGAAAGAAAAACTTAATTGGTAGCTTATTTATGAGGTTTCAGAGTTTAGTACAAACAGCAAATATATATTGATTAGAAAAAGGATTTAGATACCATATATGTAATAAATTAAATATGAATAAAATCATTAATCTCGTAATTAGAATGGGGTGTAAATGAAATTATTCTTTCTAATTTTCTAAATATTGTAGTTGATGAAATACCACCGCCTCTCTATCACCTTAATGTCACCCATTTCTTAATAAATACATTGTAGAAATCGTCCAAATAGCACTGGACCAAAAAATAAGTAAATATCAAGTTAAATTGCTCTTCCTGTTTTTATACATTATTAAAGATAACTATTTTTAAGCAGAAGTTTTTTTATTTAGTACTTAATTTTATAAACATTTTGTAATATCTAAAACCATCAAAGAATAATTTAAAATAATTTAACATCTATGAAAACAAATGATCAGATAGCATTGCATCGTTAATATGAAACAGATTCTCACTTCTGAAAAAGTAGTCATTCTGAAAAGTAGTCAAAGTATACAAAGGATTGTCAATATACATTCAGATGTATATTGACAATCCTTTGTATAAAGTGATACAAAGGATTGTCAGTATACATCTGATTCGCAAGAACAATCTTCTTAATAAGTACTAAATAGATCTTAATTCGGATCAATTTAATGAGCCTTTCGGCTTTTATCTATCTTTCAATGGAATGAGTTTCCAGTAAATATCTATATTGAATATTTTAAAACAGAATAGATCTATATTAAATGAAGAGTGGCAATTAGCTTGAAAGCCAATACACTGGCTCCTACATCAAAGGTAGCACATTTTTCGAAATAATTGCGGCAACTTGTAATTGGCGATGTTTGGGGCAATTTCTAAGTTAATTTAAAATTAATTGAAAATTTTGTTCGCAATGTCTTTAGAGAAATATTTTTGTTTTGTATATGGTAATTGTGCATTGTATAATGATTGATCAGAAAAATTTTTGACTTGTTTAAAAATTATAATTTTAAGGAAATCTCGCTTGAAAGCAAATCGCACTAATCAATATATTTTATAATTATTTGTTTAATTTCAAATAAATGAGAGCATTTTCTTTGTGCCTTCTTTTATTTTCATTTTTCGAAATCTCCCATCACTCTTTTGTATCGCATACATCTCTTCTATTCAGAATAACGTCGCTTTACGCTTAAACGGTTAAATGTCGATTGATGTATTAAAAGAAAAAAAGTGAAAATCTATATATTTTTGTCGATTATATTAACCTTGAGATATCATTTGAGTATATTTGAAACGTTTGTCAAAATAATTTATTTCAATAAAAATATTGATTTGTTAGCTTGATCTAATTATATTTTCTTTTGTGTAGATTTCATTAGCAATATACATGTATCCAATAAGAAAATTAAATCGTACCATTGTGAAATTCCATTTATATTATTAATTTTTGTTCAAGCAAAGAAGAGAAGAATGTAGTACACAGTAAATTATATATTTCATTGTAATGTAATATCAGATTTAAGTACAATTGCAAAATGATGACTCGTCATGAAATGTTTTAAAGTCAAAGCACAAAATAATTTTTGAAAAATATTAAGTGGCATAGTTAATAAATCAGTTAAGTGCCTCCACTCTCAGATTTTCTTTATTATCGGAACCATGTAAATATAAATTTATTGTTCTGTTTAGTAACTTTCGAATTTATTTTATTATTTATTCATTTTGACTATTCCATTTGTAAAAATAAGTTTTTTTTTTCATTGCATTGTAATTCAGTTCAGTTTAGTTCATATATACATATATATTTATTTTTTGAATGGAATTTCATCTTTTACATTTTTGCAAATTAATGTTAAGTTTGTTCAATTTTGTGCTTTGGATAGGTTTCTATTTCCTCTAATGTTTGGTAAAATAGACTTTGTTTGAATTGTTTGTGATTGCCTTATTTTTTATGACATTGTTTTAATAATTTGTTAATTGTTTCACATTGTTTTAATAATTTGTTAATTGTTTCACATTGTTTTAACAATTTGTTAATTGTTTCACATTGTTTTAATAATTTGTTAAATGTTTCACATTGTTTTAATAATTTTTCCTCACTTTCACACTGTAAAAATTCTTCAACAATTAATTTTTTTTCAAAGATTAATTGTTAATTATAGTCATTTGTTATATGCTGCATCATTATATTTGTTGCTCATAATGTATTACAATGAACTTTTTACTATATAATAGGTTAGACTAGCTCTTGGTGCTCAGTGATTGAAATAACGGTTTATTCGGAGTATTAATCTCCAATTCATTTGAATAAAACAATAAATTTTAACATAAAGAAACTGAAATTTCTTTATAAAGTAAAATATAAAAAGATATTGGCTCCGAATGAAATCTTTTAATTTTACACTATGAATAAGAGTGTTACAGACTCTAAATATAAATTAAAACCGTTGTAGCTATGGATGTAAGCAGGTTTCATATTTCCTTCTACATAACTAGGTAGCACTTAACCAAATTTCGCACACTCTTGATATAAGGCATGTGAAAAAGTACTATCGATATTTTAAATGGCAAAAAAAAAATGATCTGTTAGTTGGAAATTAACAATCTTTGTTAGACTTTGGAATTTTCTGCCATTGTCTTATGTTTTCTTTATTTTACTTCTATCAGTACGAAAACGTAGCAAACGCCGTTCAACGAAGCTATGGAGCACGCCCGAGTTTTTCCGAATATATCAGATGAACTCTTACCCTTTTAGTAAAGGACGATTGATTGAATACTCGTAATGCGAGCTTTATTCGTTTTCAGATGCCAGCCCAGATATATTTTAGGGAAATGGAGGTTTACAAAGAGCCCTCAAAGGATGTCTAAGCTTAAGTTTGCTTAATAGGTATCCACTAAACGTTGAATTGTCTTGTATAACAACCGCTTCAGATTGTGGCTTGCCATTGCGTTTTTTTTTTTTTGGAAGGGTGGGGAGTTTTCCTTATCTTTTACCATTCTTAAATCTAAATTTTAATCGATCTTGCAAACGATGCCAACCCTTCTTCAGTATTTGTGAACAAAATCTGCATGACTAATAGATCAAATATTAATAGTTTATGGAGAAAACTAACTACTGATAGTTTTTAAAAACTTTTTGACTTAGTTAATATTCTAATTTCAACTAAAAGCAAACGATAAAAGGATTTTGCATATTATAATATTTTATACAAAAGCTGTTTTTAGGTTTAAAGCATTATACGTAAAAGAATTTTAATCCCTAATAACTTCGAGTGTATCAACTAATTATCAAATAAAAGCAAATGATATCAAGGTCTATATATTCGATATATCATTAATTGCTCACATTAATGGATTCGTCCTTTATCTTTCTTTACACAAAGATCTATAAAATGTCTGGGAAAAACAACTTCTAACAACTTCTCTCTGTATTGACTGTCTGGAAATATTCTTCTTATTTTCAAGGAACAATATTTGTAATATTTTATCCCTCGAGATGTTGCTCCAGGCATGTACTCTGAGAGAGATAGCCGAGGGTAATTTTTAAGCCATTTGGTATATTAAGAAGTGTTTCAGTTTTGAACAAACAACAAACTGTCTCGGATTTCTTTTACAAATACTTCACGAGAGCAAGTATTTGTAAAAGATTTGAATATCCATCTTTCAATGTATGTTATGATAATTTGTTTTATATATAGAAAAGAATATGATTCTTCGCTATGGCATTTTAAATCTTTGAAATAATCGTGAATAAAGAAAATTGGTTTTAATATAAATGATATTTTTTTCTCAAAATTTAAGAATCCTGAATTATTTTTAGTTCTAAAGTTTCAATATTAAATAATTAATTCTATTTTTAATTATGTTCATCTGCACTAATAATAGAAGATAATGAGTAAATTCTGGTGTGTGTGTCTGGTGTATTCTACAGATCTGACAGTTTGATAAAGAGAGTAATTTGTTTGAAAAAATCGATCGGAATGATTTTTTTTTGAAATTTTAATTAAAATTTTAGTTATTTAAATATTTTTGCAATTTTTCTCAATGATGTTCAAAAATATCTTAGCACAAAAATGATTTTCCATTTTGAAAAATAAAAACTGTCTGTTTCAAAATAGAAATTATGTCTTACAAATTTTTCTGAAATTCCGAGAATTTCTAAAAATATTCTTTTAATCACACTAATAGTAAAATTAAAGTAAACTTATTTCCCATTATAAATATATTTGAATTTCCTATGGAAATAGTTATTATGCATATCCCTTTCATTACTGATTCGGCCTGAACAGCTTTGCAAATTCTATCCTGGCAGGACAGTTTCTGTTTCAAACGAGGGGTACAAGATGCAAAATGAGTTATCTTCAAAGATATTCTCGTTTTACATCCAGCACCATTCGTTTGAACAGAAACCGGCTTTTCAAAATAAAATTTTTTACGGCCGGTTCGGCTGATAGTGAAAGGCTTAAAGATATATAAACTACCTTATCATGCATTCAAATAATCTTATAATGGTATTTAAAAAAAGAGATACCTTGAGTGTTCAAAGCGATTGACTTTTTCTTCCAGTTACACATTGTTAATTACGAATTCAAATTTTTTTCGATATACTTGCTAAAAAATTGTAATAAAAACAGAAATAACCGAATTTTTTATTCCTAAATTCTTTATCGAATATAGAATTGAATTTTAAATCAAGAGGAATATAACTCAACATTTTATTTTATAAAGAAGTCAACTATAAACTTAAAAAGTTAATCTAATATTCTGTTCCAATTTAGGACTGAAAAATTTATTTTTCTCGTTTGAAAAATCTGTTCTTCCCGTTTAAAAAACATTGCATAGAATTTGTTCCTCCCGTTTTAAAAAACACTGCATAGAATTGGTTCTTCCCGTTTAAAAATATTGCATAGAATTGGTTCTTCTTGTTTAAAAAACATTTCATGTAATTAAAAGTTAACTTAACAGGAGTTAACAAGCTTGCAGACTTTTTCTCCTGTTTTCGACTATCGTTAATAAAAACATTTCATCAAATGATGAAATATTTTTCAAATCAGAAAGACAAAATTTTCAAACAATAAAATTTAATATAAATTGTAACAGTATATCAGATAAACTATTTAAGCTAATTACATTTCTTGATTATCTGTAGATATACTATCCTCAATAAGAAAACTAATTAATTTGTCTAAACTCTTTATCGTAGGGCTCCTAATAAAAATAAAGGAACGTAAATAATGCAGAGTTTTCTTTTAGTGTATTTTTTTTTTCAATAAAATAGTCAAACTTCTAAACTACAGGAAGAAAATGAACCTTTTTTAACGAATGTTTCCGTGCATTTTAGAATGTAACCTAATTTTGTAACTCACGTGCGCTAATCACAACCCAGTAATTAAAAAAACTATTTGAAAAGCAATTACATCAGCATTTAAAAGATAATTTGCTGAATTTTTCTGTTTTATACATCTTTATTGAATACTAATTAATCTTCAAAAAGCCGAGCAAGTAGTTTTTATTTGCGTGATGCTGACTGCTAAGAAAAATCTTCTAAGAGTTTCTTCTATTTAAATTGAAACTAATAAATAAATATAGATAATGTGGGAAAAAAACAATTTTTCTTTCTACGAAAAGGAATTTTAAATTAGTTTGTTTTTATAATAGTACCTGAAAAAAGTACATGTTTCTCTTTAAGAAAATAAAAGTGCTTTTAGTTTTGAGAAACTTTTCACATATAGCTTATTAAAAAAGTATTTTTTTTACTTCCTACGCTAATACAACTTACCTAAAGAGAGTAAGATTGGATACATGTTAGCGGAAATAGGACAAAATCTAGAGATAATGACTACACACATTTAAGGTGGAAGGAAATGACAAAAAAGGGGGGTGGGGACTGCTTTTTCTCAACTTTTCAGGTATCTTTCATAATAAAGAAATTATCCCTTCTCTTCGCATAAAAACTGGGTGCCTCGGACAAGGCCATAAGATTTTTATTTTCAGATTCCTATACACTAGAGTCTTGTGATTCTTAGCCAGGAAAAAAAAAAGAGTATAAGTTTTTTGAACATTTTTTTTCAATTGATTGAAACCACATTTTAAACCAGAACAACAATTCTAGCAAATAATGAAATCGCATACCAAATTTTATTTATCTATTTCGATTAACCCCCGGGGGGGACTCGAAATGAGGAAGAGATTCTTCCAGCATGGTGGTTGGATCTCGCCACCCTGGAGGGTACACAAATAGGTGGGGGATCTGACTCCTTCCATCGATGAAGGGACGTACTTCCTTCGGGGAGGGTTGTACCGTGGCCGGTGATGGCACTTAGCATCAACCACAGTTCCCCCCAGTGTTGCTGTTGCGGCGGTCCGGTCATTCAGTTTTATGTTTTAAATCCGTGTGCCTTCGTAGTGGGTCGGAGAATCAGATGGCTGACTTATCTATTTCGATGTTGAACTGTCGCGTTTACATACATGAATATATGCAAAGTGACAGTCGATTGATATACAAATGACAGCGACCCTTGACGGATTTGATTTCAAATTTCTTAGATATCTGCAATTAGAATGCTAAATCTGTGTACCGAATTATATTCATCTAGTCCTCTTCATTTTGTAGTTACCATGTTAACTTATATTCGAATAGTTGGATAGACTCGCAAGGAAAGGATTCCGTTTATAATTTGATAGAAATCTGCAAATTTGGAGTGAAGACTATATGATAAATTTCACCTACCTAGCTCAAAGCGTTTATCATGTTACCTTATTCACAAACAGAAGGACAAACGTTATGCCAAAAATATGTTTTCGATTTCAAGAGTACTCTGAAACGTGTAGATTCGTCAAATTTGGAGTTCGAAAATATTTTCTATTTGTATTTAATCGTATACAAGAAAGAAAAATTTCACGCAGAAATAGAAATACTGAGAAAGGTAAAGAAAGTAAATACTCATTTTGGTTTAACCGGAGTTTAACACCCTTCTTCGCCAAATTGCGATAATGCGACAAAACTGTCAACTTCCAGATTGGCAAACCTATTATCTTTCGACTTTATTATGAGCTATGATTGGACATCTGCTCCCTTGCTTTTGAACATTTCGCAAAACACGGGGCAAGACCATTGTTCGCGAGTTGGCGATTTTTGAAAATTGTGCCAAGCAGGGGGTTAAACTCCGGTCGAAGAAATATTTTTATAAATTTTAACAATAAAGAAACAATCAAACTTACTTTGATAAATACAAAAGAACATGGAATTTAATAAAAATAATGAACAAAATTGATGAAAGTATGAACATAAAAATTTATAAATTCAACTAATAAATAAAATTTAGTTACTACCGTAAGTAATAGCAGCTATTAAAATACAGCTGTATCAAGTTCTTAAAAAAAGTAATCTGTTATATAGTTTAACTAGCCACCTTTGACGACAAATAGCCGACCAAATGTGGATTAGGATTGATTTCATTTAATTCATTTGGATATTACTTCAGTTAAAAGCTTTAGACATTGTCATGATAACGACAGAAGTGTGTTATTAAAATTGTCTTACCTATGCAGTTGTCATTGGGCATGTAAACCTTTTTCTCATGACATCATTGTGCAGTTGAAAAGTAAACTTCCAGTTCATGTTATTTCTAACATTCGAGGTATTCTCCTTCTAAACTATGTAGCTCTTAAACAAACCCTTCTTTTGATTTCAACAATGTAAAGAATCACTTGATCAATTATTCAATGAAACAATGAGAATAATTTGATATTTATAGCAACAATGTAAGCTTCTGTTGGAAATTAGGCAATATACAAATAAAGAAAATATCGGCAAAAATCAGGAAAAATTTGATCGACATTTAAATTAGTATTATGATAAATTCAATGTTTTTTTAATTTTCAAATGATGTAAAATTCATTTACCTGAAATAATATTTTCTGAAGTAATTACCAAAAACCATCAAAATGAACATAATTTTCAATTAATTTTTTTAAAGCCACTCTTATGTGCATAGTAATATATAGGCTCCAAGATATGGTATAGACATGCAAATTTTGGTAATTATAGTTAAAATTATCTGGCTTATAGACGTCCAATTCGCATACTCGCATACGTTTCTTTATTATTAATCGTCTGAGGACGAACAGCTGGTTTGCCAAGAGTACTGTTTTCAGATAAATTATTTTTTATAACTTAACTATAACTGTTCAGAATTTTGTTAAATTGTCTGACGTTAAAGTCGTGTTATTTTAACTGCCTTCGGTTCATATACACGATAAACAGAACTTACTCTCTTATGAAAACATTCCACTAACATCACAGGGCTGTTAAAAATGTTAAGATCTAGCCCATCTATCTTCTAAATTTTGCTCTGTCGTAACTTAATGTTTTTATTTGTCTTGTAAATTACTCCGATTTAAACATAATCCATCTTCTTTCACTTTCAACATATAGCTAACAGATGGAACAATGAAAACGGTTTGAACTTCAAGGCAACAATATAAACTGTTGTTGGAAAATCAACAAAAATATTTTTTTTAAAAAAAATTGCCAAAGTTCTAAAGAATATGCATGATTCTTAAATTGATATCATTAAAAAGATAATTTTTAAAATTTTTTAATGGTATAAAATTGATTTATGTGTAATAATATTTTCAGAAATTATTATGCAAAAACTCCAAAATCCACATTAATTTTTGTTAAAATTTCTTTAAAGTCACTCTGAGACGCACATTATCATGCTCTACTATATACATGTGCATAATTTGGTGGCTACAGGTCCGACGTCTCGCCATCCGAGGTATACATGAGCCAACAAATACATTCATATTTATTATTGATATAGAAGAAAAAAAAACATAACAGGAATAAAATTTAGAAAGGAATTGAAAGCTACATCTGAAAATTATAGAAAAGGTGAAGAAAAAAAAAGTTTGCCAAATGGAAAACGAAATCTAAATTCTTTTGTTGAATTTTTTGCATTATTGCTTTTTGAAATTCTCTCCAAATTTGAGAAATAATTTTATTATACGAAAATTACCATTCTCTCATAAAATTATCTAAATATTCATTTCATTGAAATGTTTTGAATGGGTGCAATTGCATAACGATGTGCATCATGAATTTTTCTGCAGATCCATAGCTGAAAGACAATGATTTTAAAGCACTTAACGTAATAAGAAAATGCTCCAAACCAAATTAAAAATTTATTTTCACTTAAAATATTTACATCCACATGCTTAATGAATCTTTTAATCTGATTTCCTGATAATGAGTTAACATTAAAATAATTCCCGCAATTTCTGTGATATTACTTTTTATTTTGTGTTTAATATAGGAATAAGGAAACGGGACTCTCTTCCCTTGTAATGGTTGCATTTTTTCAATCTCTATTATTAGTTCACACTCTCACTATATATATTTATATATCTTGTTCAAATTTTCAATTGTTAATAAAATGCTTTTTATTCATCCATTTATTTAATTTATATCCGAATAAACCATCAGCTACTTCAGAAAGCTAAAATGCAATAAGAATATATTCTTCGAAATCAATTATAAGAATGTGCTGTAACAGAACCGAATAATGAAAGGAATACTTTTCAAAAATTTAAGGAAGAAAAAAACATTGGAAATAAGATAAAGAGCAAATTACAAATGTCTGCATTAAATTGAAAACAAAAACTTTGGAATAGCAATGTAAAATAAAAAATAATGCATCGCTAAGCGAATAAATAATTATATTTGATATTGGAGCGGATTGGGATGAGCGAGTATAGAACCTGGGACCTTGTGGTTCGCAGCCGAGTAACATGGCCATAATACAAAAGCAATTGCTCGTGTAGTGTAGCTGTTAACTGGCTTATAAGCTTTCATCACAATATCTTGAAATGTTTTAAATGTTAGCATTTAGTGATTATATGTTTCAAAAAGAATGAGAATTTCACCTATCACACTTGCATTATAAAAAAGATTAAAAGTAAAGAAGGAAATATAAATCAAATAAAAAATATATAATATAATAAAAAATGTATATAGCAATAACGAACCAATTATTTAATATTTTTTTAACTTCCAAGATAAAGAAAATTTAAAAAAAAATAAAAAGGAAATTTATTATAAAAGCCTAAAAGTTTGGAAAGAAATCCATACTTTATAAAATACTTGGGAACAGGGGATTTTCTTGTTAATTACACCAAATGTAGAAATTATTTCTTTATCTTCAAGTAGCATTCCTTTTTAAAATGATTAAATACTGATTAGCAAAAATAAGTAACAAAAAATTTCTGTAGACGTTTATATATTGAAAAATAATTGAATATATTGAAATAATAATGAATATTTCCTTTCTTGAAGTCTAAAAGGACTTTGTCTTAAAAGATATAAATTAAAAAGAAGACATAATTATGATAGTTATATTTGTAGTTAATTTGAAAGTCAGAGCATTCAGATTTATAATATACAGGAAATGAAAAAAAAAGGTATAAAAAATATTTTATTTTGCAAATGCTTATAATCATTATTCTAGAGGGCATTTTGCAATGACTTGATAAAAATTATTTTTAAATGAGACAGTTAATTAAAATGCTAAACAACAGATGCTAGTGAGCGATTTTAATTGCTAGTCATGCATGAAGTTCGTGAAAACTTCACAAAAGATAAAACAAAACTCTGATAAATATGGAGAGCATTCAGTATTTTCTTTTAAATCGCTCATATCTCAAATACATTTTAGTTACAGAGAGCTTTTCTTTAACAAAAAATTAATTAAGATAACATCACACCTAAACTTAAAAGTAAATATTTAGATATTAATTAATTATTTTAATCATTTTAGCTTTTGTAAAGACAATTCTAACAGCTTTTCAAACTAAACATCCTTTTCTTCATTTTAAAACAGATTTTCGCAAGAGCTTTAATAAAATTAATTATCATTCCATAGACATCTTTACAATATTTAAATTTAAACAAAATTGATCAATTATTTGTATTTTCTTGTAACATACATTTAATTACTTCAACGTGTTTCATGTTGTAAAGATAGAATTCTATAGTTGACTCCTCATATTACCAAAGATTGTAGTTTTCGATTTTTATATGTTGTTATTATTGTTTTTATATTATCGTTTAAAAACACTAATATTTTCAGTATTTATTCATAAGTTAATTAACTCATTTAATTAAATTTTGGTTTCATGTGAGCGCTGCCAACTGGCGTTTGTTTGAAAAATATTGAATTTTCAAAGGAATGTGAATAATAATGAACTATAAATTTGAGAAATAATAATGTGTTTAGAATTATTATAAATTCTGGTAATGATTAAAGTAGAAAAATTTTTGCATTTTAGTGAGCTAATAAAAGAGCATTTTATATTAGCCTTTATAACAATTTATTTTTAAATTTTGAATAAAAAATATATAAATATAAGCGTTGAGTGGCTGAGAGCTGAACAAACATAGATCTTTCTAAAACAATTTTTATTCAGCGACCGTCAATTTCTAACACATATTTATGTAAATTAGTTTGCAAATTTTCCATAAAAAAGATAATTCATCATATAATTTATTGTATATTTAAAATAAATGTGTTGCTGTGAGAGATCGAAATTAGAGAATGACAGTATTCTGAGATGAAAATCGACATATGCTAAATACCTTGGAGAAAGACTGAATATTTAATTATAGTCTTATCATATAAATTAGAGAATGACAGTATTCTGCGATGAATATCGACATATGCTAAATACCTTGGAGAAAGACTGAATATTTAATTATAGTCTTATCATATAAATTAGAGAATGACAGTATTCTGCGATGAATATCGACATATGCTAAATACCTTGGAGAAAGACCGAATATTTGATTATAGTCTTATCATCTAAATTAGAAAATGACAGTATTCTCGATGAATATCAAGAATACTGTCGCTGGTGAAAGAATACCAAAAACTCTGGTGAAAGACCGAAAATTTGGTTATATTTTTTATATATATATATAGACCGAATTATATTATATAGACCGAAATTAGAGAATGCCAATATTCTGCTATGAATGTCGACAAATACCAAATACTTCGGTAAAAGGTCAAATATTTGCCTATAATCTTATGAAAAATCAAAAATAGAGAATGCCATATTCTGCAATGAATATCGGCACTTACAACGTATATTGATGAAGCCCTAATATTTGTTTATATTGAAACTATGAAATACGAAATTGGAGAATGCCAATATTCTGATGTGAATGTCGACAAATACCAATCGGTGAAAAACCAAATATTTATTCATATTCTTATACATTCGAACCATCGATGGCATCTATCAATAGGCACAAATAAATTCTGGCAAGGCATCTAGAAGGCGCAGCCAATATCATGCGATTAATAAATCATATATTTATTTCTAAGAATACGAGAAAGTTTTATGAGACTATTATGGATGGTTGAAAAGAGTCAAATGTACTTGATTTGGGTCAACTGTAACAGGATTTGAAAAATCCTAAACGACGGCAGAGATCTAATTGCATTTTAAAAAGCACCAATTCCTTCCAAAACTTAACAACAGCTGGAATTTCGACTGGCTGAGATAAACCCCGGCCAACATTTAACACTAGTAACCGCTTTTGTCCATTATTGCAGATCAAAATTGCGGGAGTGAAAGCTAGAAATCTAACACTGGTAAAAATTATTTAAAAAATACCATGAAAAATAAACGAGGAATTTTCAAATGCTAGTGACTATTTTCACTTTGTACATGTGATTGTATAAGAAACAATGAGTATGAGATTTAGTTAATAAGTTATTCAAATTACTGATTATACAATAACTATATAAAGATGCGTGAAGTTTTTCGCTTCAAAATACTAAAAAGGAATACTAAAAATAATTTGAATAAGAATAGTGAAAATATTTTAGAAAGTCTCTTAAACTGAACTCCTTCCTTTGTTAATGTAGTTTCAAGTATTTTATAAGTTTCCAAAGAATGAGTGTGCAAAATTTTAGTTGGTTTGTTCGAAATTCTCTGCAGTTGCAAATAATAGTTGGATAAATCACTAAACATTATATTAATACAATGAATGGAAATTTTCCTTCTCTAACTGACTTAAGGGAAAATCCAGTCACACTCGTCTCGTGTAGTGATATTAGTATTCTTAAATTACTGCATGATATGAAAAAAAGTCATCTTACGAATGCAGACGAAGAAAATGCACCAAATATTTGGAAAAATCGATTAGATATTCAATGTTGGAAGAATATAATTTTCTCTTTTTTTGTACACATCTTCCAGTTTATGCAATTGCAAAACCTGTATAAAAGAGCTTAAATCGATTCGTTACTTTTTTGCTGAATTGAATTATCAAATATTTTGGAGCATCTCATAAGAACTTACACAATCTCGGACATGTGAATGTTTTGTTATAATTTCTGAAGCTTGAAGTGCCCTATAAAATATAAATGTGTTGCATTTCTCCAAGAAATATTCTCACTTAAAAGATCATTGCAAAATTGAATAAATTATCCATACAAGTACTTTTAATTACGATCAATCTTGTACGAGACGAAAAATACAGTTTATACTGTCCCTTTAAATTATGAAAATGTTAGTTATATTTGAGAAAAAAATGTGTTTAATTGTTCGATTGTTCGTCTTTTAAAGTATACATTTATCACATTTCCTAAGTAAAATAATATTTACGGAATAAGTCATCTCATTCAATTTAATTTCCATGTTTCAAGAGTAAGTTTAAATTTATGTGTAAAATGTACTTTTATGCTACTTGAATAAAATGGATAATGTAAGATTAATTAATAATGTATAATTTATTTAATTCAAAATAATTTATAATTTACTTGATTTATTTTATTTTATTTATTTGAAAATTGTGTATCTAATTTTGTACAAGAAAAGCAATAGTAAGCTGGTAAATAAAAATGTTTAAATATGTTAAATGTTTAAAAACTATTAAATATGTTAAATGTTTAAAAAATATTATATATGTTAAATGTTTAAAAGACATTAAAAATGTTTTCGTCATGAAACTTTTAACTATGTATAAGGTTGCTCCTGATTTATGAGATGTGGTAATGTCATTGCTGAAAATTTAACAATTTTATGATAACAATTCATGGTTAAAATTGTAATGCTTTCAACAAAGTCAACATCAATCCTTTCACAATTTTTTGGTGTTTTTTAATACTTCCAGTTTTTCTTATTATTATTTTTCTCTCAACATTTCGGAATTTTGATCCGCTTGATTAAAATACACGAAACCTAAAAATATCAGCTAAAAGTTTAATACACTTTTCATAAAGAACTTGATTATTAAAGCTCTTTTTTAGGAAATTCATTGTTAATTCATTAATACTGTACAATTTTTTTTTCAGAATTCTTTATGTAGAACACGGTGCAGAAACAATTTCAAAAAAGGAGTTTCTACGAAATTCTTTAAGTAAAATATGCTAATGTTTTAGCAGATGCTTGTGAGCTTCGTGTATTTAATTTATAATTGAGTGGACCAATATTACGAAATGTTGAACAATTAAAAGTTGCTACTTCTGCGCCATTCATTCTATATTTAAAATTTCTGCATATACTATTCAAAGTTATAATGTTATATGAATTATATTGAATTGTATGTGTGTAAATTTTAATATCGTTTTAATTTTTAGATGCAGCTTCTGCATTAGGATTCAAAAACTCCAAATTGTTTTAAATCAAATCTAAATATATATTTTTATATTGTTTTACTGCTATGTAAAGCAATATATAAATTTTATTTATTCTATTACATAGAATATATAAAATATTTACTTTTGTAGAAAATTAGAACAAGTTGCTGTTTATAACAAAAACACCTAAATTGTTTTCGACTGAATTTGAAAGCCATTTCATGAAAAACTTCACAGAATTCATAAATTTGGCACCCTATCATGCTCCACTGAACAGCAGATAAAAATTGCTGCACTATATCATAACTTTTCTTTCAGAAGGTTAACCTTTCAAAATCGTGCTTTTATCAGTTTAGCTATCAGCTGGTATCGGATATTAAGTAAAACTTCTTGTTGAAATATAACGCAGGATGTCCTTAAATTATTTACCAGATAAAAAAAGTATAGCAAAACATTGTTTAATAACGAAAGTGGAAATTATTTATGCGATAGATAAGTTAAAAGTTTTTTTGTTGTATCATTTCATCAGTGAAAACAATTTTTAAAATTTTTTATAAGAGAAAATTGCGTAGCTTAATGAAAGAGTATCGTAAAAAGGTCCTTCGGGCAATTAATGATATGTGTACTAAAGTATAAAAATCGCCTTTCATGCTGAAAGCATTACATAAAAAAAAAAGTTAATTTCTCTGTGAAGAAGATAAGGTATTTTTTTCTAGAAATTTTTTCACTTTCCCTTTAACAACTTTTTATCCAGTCTTTAATTTCAAGCTATAAATAAATTAGCTCTATACACAATATTTGCTTTTTAAATCATGCAAATGAATAGCTATTTTTAAAGTATGAAAAAATATATTTTTAGACACATTTTTAGTCACAAAAAATATAAGCGGACTGGTTGTAGAATTTTAACTTGAATTAAAGACTCGATTCTATAAAACAAATCCGTTTTGCATGAGGATCTGATGAGAGAAACCAATTTGTTTTTATTTAAGAAATTTTTAAATAAGATTTTGCTCAGAATTGGTTTTATTTGAATTAAATTGTTTCGAATTCGTAATATCGAATTATATATTCTGATATATGCTCAAAAAGATTATAGATTAAGTCCTCTCTCTAAAACTCCTAACCGTTAGATAAAATTCCATAAGTTCTATATCAAAGAAAACCACTACCATAAGGGAACTCTGACACATCTAAAACTCAACTATTAACAGCATGAGCTAATTTTAGTAATGCATGCTGATATATTTCCATTTACATAAATTCGAAGTATTCTAATAAATAAAATCGAAGAATGTTTTCTGACCTATGTTCGAACAAACCCTAAATTAAATAATTTAACTATGTTTAATTAATCTGACATCTAAATTTTTTTTAAGAATATTCTCTCTCCTGGGAACTTTGCAGAAATCTAATACACAATTCTAGTAATTTAAAGAAAGATGAATTAATTTTAGTAACCCATGTTTATATATTTCCGTTTACATAAGTTCGAATTATTCTAATAAATAAAGTCGAAGAATATATTCTAACACATGTTCCAGCCAATCATAAATTAAATCATCTGATTTCATGTTTAATAAATGTATGGCGCCTTAATTTTGAATTGGAGGAATATTGTCCCTTTTAGGAACTATGGAGAGGTTTAATATGAAATTTCAGTAATTAAAAGATTAACTAATTCTCATAATTCATGTTTATTTTATTTATAAAAAATTAGAGAATCTCGAATGCCTAAAATCGAGAAATATAATCTGTTATCTATTCAAACAAACTGTAAAATAAATCATTTATCTGAAATTTAAGGAATGGTTCTTTAATTCTATTTAGAGGTATACCTCTCTTTTCTAAAATTTTCAGCGACATCTAAAACTAAACTATAGAAACTACAAGGCATGAACTAATTCTAATTATTCAGGTTTATATATTTTCATTCGTTCAAAACTTGTGTGAATCCAAACTTTCCTAATTCAATTAAAATACTTGACGAAATTTCTCCTTAATTAAAGGCATGAAATATTCATGACACAGGAGTTGCCTCGAATATTGCTCGTTGAGAAGAATTCTAACATAAAAGTGCTCTATTCAAACAATACTCTGGCTATATCATGCAATTGAACACTTCTGAATATTTTAGTGAATTCAGGAGGATTTAGAAAGAAAATGGAGCACATGTGGTTTGATTGATCATACATTTTTACAATCGATACGGCATTCTTTATAGGGATCCAGAGAGAGTAACTTTGAGCATTTGTGTCGTTATTCATTTATTTATTCTTATTATTAAAAACAAGGAAATTACTAAATAGAATATTTGAATAACTTAATAAAAACAATTTCTAATACATTTTTTGCCTTAGTTATAAATTCCTAAAATCATCTTTTCAGTGTTTTACCAAGTGACACCATTAATCTGAAATCAAAGTTAATGAATCGGTTATTTGTTATTTAAATATGAAAATTATGAGACATTTTATTGTTATTCGGGACATAAGAGAATACTATCTTTAAAAATTTATTGTTATGTCATACTTCTTAGATTTTCATTATCATTCAGTATAATAACTGTTATAGTATCTTCAAATCAAGTATTTGATTTAACTCTAATGTTGATCCTATGGAATAAAAATTTTATTAGTTTAAACGACTGTCTGATAACAATGGCAATGTCTCCGAAACTTAAAATTATTGTCAAGATGACTATATAATTATAAAAAAAATAAAAAATAAAATTCATCAAAAAGTGAGAAAAAAAAATGAAAAAAAAAAATGAAATGAAAGTATTATAAAATTCCACTTTCAATGTAATAAAATAAGTATCATTCGTATACTCGATCTGCTTCGTTCCTTTAGATTTATATTTGGTTGGCAAAAATATCATTATAAGTGAACAAAATAAAATGTTGGCAAAAATTTAAATTAATTATTGATGTATTTTGAATGTAACATTAAGAATTTGCTGAAAATGGCGAATTTCTCCTTCTGTAGAATTTATAGTTCGTATTTGCATACATTTGGAATGATTAGTTTTGGGTATTTATAAATAATTCATTTTACGACATGCAATATATGCAAAAACAATGTTTGCTTATGATTATTTGTAATTAAAAAAGTGGGTCGACTTACTTATTATGGTGCAAATAATCACATTGTTAGAATACTCTGTTTATTTATTATTTAAGTACAAATCAAATTTATCATAAAAATAAAATATATAAAAAAAATTGAAATCTGCTGTCGCAAATTTCAAGTTATCAAAGAACATTATTTTTTTCAGTGATATGGTTTCAATCCGACTGTAAAACATCATATTCTTACATGACATATTTCGTAATCACCAACATTTAGAAAAGCGATGGTTTTTGACCATTCGAAAATCAGTGGAGTTCTAAAAATTTTTTCTCTAGGTGAGAATTTATTTATTTGTGAAAAACCAGTTTAAATCGGTTTTAAACAATCCCTTGAGTATCAGTTTGCGCATTCGTCGATATTTAGAAAACATTGTTTTTTTATCTCAAAATAATTTGAGGCTCCAAAACTTCTTTTTTGTCTTCTACAAAAATTGAAAATTTAAAAAAAATTATATTATTGCATATATATAACTTTCGATAACTCTCCTCGCTGCTTCGCGGTCATTCCCATTTTCTACTCTGTGCTTCTTTGGGCGATAACTTCTAACAAACCTACCTTTTATTGTCCAAGCAGGAAAATCCTGTACATGGCGGACATTCACACCAAATTGTAATTTTTTTGGTGGCGATAATTCACCAAATGTGACAGTCTTCTTTATCATTTTCTAATAACCCTAAAAGCAAAAAATTGATGCCTCAAAAGCGATAAATATCGAACTTTCTGCCGTGCATTTTGTGGCTTCAAAATTTCCAAACCAAAACAAAATTATGTTCTCACATGATAAGAAAAATGAGCAAGATCTTGAAAAAGTAACTTTTAATAGCTTTTTCCGGGAAGGCACAGCAGTAATGATTAACATAAATTCCTCTTTTTTCATACATAATTATTTTTTGTAGCATTTATCTGAATAACGGTCGTTTATTTCGTCTGATTCTGTAACATTCTATTTCGTCTTTTTATTATATCCTTGTTATTATCAAGACCCTAGTCAAAAGAGAAACCAGAGTTAGTTTTTCTTCAAATATAAAGAACCAACAATAGGGATTTCATCGAACAATATTCATTTCTTACTTTTGGGATGCAAATTTTCCGAGTTTTCCCAAATATACAAATCAAATATCTTTTGTGTGTGCCTAACATCTTCTAAATAAATTTGAGAGCAATCGAGCTTTGATGTGAAATTCAATACTTTCCATCGCAAATTCCAATGGAACTGGGAAAATGGAATTCAAAGGAACCGAAGACGCTCTTTCTTATAGCAAATCTGAAAGAACTATGAGGGGAGGTGTGGATAGAGCATTAATAAAAAGTTTGTCTGACAGAAACGAATTCAAAGTTGTTAAATCAACAATTTCTATATTTTTTGTCAGAGAAATAGAATCAATATAATTTATACACCTAATGATGAATACAGAACAAGCTTGAATTACATTTCATGATTCAAATTGCTATTTTTGATTGTGAGTTTTATTTCATTGATTCTACTTTTTTTTCGAATTTTACAATAGTTTATTCATTTTTTCTGTAATGTATGGTAATTTAACTAGTGGTAACTTATTATTTAAAAAAAAGACTAATTTGAGATTTTAAAAAAAGATTAATTAATTTACTATTTTAAATAAATTAATTAATTCACTAATTTAACTAATTTTAATTAACTTAATTTTTAACTAAGACATTTTTTTAATTATTAAATTCATTCACATATTTCTCATAATTAAATTTTCACTGTTTTTAAGGAATTGGAGGGTCAGAATTTGCTATTTAATTTATTTTCTAATTACGGAATATAGGAGATCAAGTTTAAAATTGTAGCTAATGGCTTAAATCTAAAATTAATCTTTTTTTTTCTCCTTAATTTTAATTTTAAAAAAAACTTCTACACAGTTGGAAATTCGAAAAATAATGCAAAAAACAACGAATCATTTTCAAGTAAGAAAATACGTTAATCCACTCTTCCAATATCACTCTTAATGAGAGAGATATTTGTAAATATTTCTTATTTCGAATCATATTGGGATAACGTTAATATTGTTGGCAAATTGATAAACCCGCAAAATGATAATTTAGGCAGAGAACAAACCTTTTCATTAAATTCCAACTTGTCAAACGCCTTCAAAATGATGGAACTTCGTCCTAATAAACCGATGTTTTTTCTTTGATTAGTATAATTGTAATTAGACTAAAATTTTTCTTAAATATGAGACAGATCTCTGATCTAGATATTAAGTAATTAATCCACGTATTAAAATTATGCATTATATCCTATTCTATAGTTTCGCATAATTCGAACTTTGATTGATTCTCAGTTTCATGGATAATATGTCAACCCAATTAAACAATTATATCGATGTTTTAACAACATTTTGAGTATTAGATAAAATTTAAAGATGGCTAAGAGATATCAAAGATAACCAGATTGGAAGAAAATATAATAAAATGTATTATGATGATGAGAGAGACATTTCTGTACTCTAAAAGCTTAATCAACATTTTTGATTTTTAATACAGTAAAAAAATTAGCCTACTCATTAATTAAATTTTTTTTATGAAACTGTTGCAACAGTTTTGAAAAAACTAATATTAAATTTTCTTGCTTATCTTTTTTTAATTTCACGAAACGTTAATTATTTTATTCAAAATATAGCTTAATAATTGTTATCTCTACGGAGGATTAGATCATACTGTCAAAAATAACTCTCTGGGAGGATTCCGACTTATGGAAAGGATAATAATTTTTTTAATTAATTAAAGACATGAAGAAATAGCGTAAAGTCAAGTAATATCTTCAGTTCTGTTTTTTCATCCGATTTTTTAATTAATATCTAGTACCATGAATAATTGATGGAAATGGTGCGCATGAAATGCTTTAGAGAGAGGTTTCCTACTTATATAAAAGTTATAAACGATTAAATTAAAAAATTAAAGTAAAGTTTGAAACTACTTTGAGACTAAATATGTTTAACAGATAGTTGAGCTTGTTGAACAAATTTTATTTAACAAAGATAAAAAAAAAATGAAGAAATTAAACTTTGAAGATCTACTTAATTTAAACGCTTATTATTGTTTTTATAGTTTCCGGGTTAGAATATAGAAAGAGCTCTATCCGAAATATCAGAAAAAAAATCTTCGAATTTGTCTGAATACTTAAAATATTTATAAGATGAATTTAAGGTGAACTGTTATTAATTTTTGTCTGAATTTTTTGATAGAAATATGGTTCACCGTAAAAAAGAAACCTATACATATATTATTTCTACTTTGAGTATCAACTGCTTTAACAATTGATAGTAAAATGATATTGAGCATTTCATATTCATTCATTGGAATTTGCATTTCATATTTTATTATTAATAAATATGAAATATAACTAAGAAAATGTTTTATGAGGACAGAGTAGGAAATAAAAATTACCCCGCTGATACTCAAAATTATTCGAGTTCAGATACCAAAGAATGTTGAAATGCCCGAGTTTTCAAAGATAAGAAAAGCTTGCTTCTGTTTCAAAGACCGCATTAATAACCCATATTTTTAAAAAGTTGATATACAAAAGAGAGGATCGCTTAACTAATTGCTACTACACAAATACATGTCCAGACAGCCTTTAAAAGTCTTTGAAAATCTCTTAGTGCCCCAAATCCATTTCGTCGAGAGTCTCTAAAGAACAGAACAGCACCACAAGTATTCAATTAACGAAACAGGCAAAATGTCGCTTTTTTTTGTTGTTGTTCAGTCATCTCAAGTGCACACCGCAATTTCGTTGAACAGGCGTTTGGGACCTTTGAGCATTAAGGGAGTTAAATGAATAAAAATATTAGATTATTAAAATATTAAATTCAATCTAAAAGTCATACGATTCAATATCTCAAAATACCGAAAAGTCCATGTTTCTCTTTCAAAGATAATAAAAATCCCTTATCCCCGTCAAAACCCATTGGCAGCGCGTGTCTCTAAAGGATTGATATGCAAAAGAGATTCCAACTAAGCTGATGACTATCAAATATTTTATGTTTGAACATCTTGTTAGAGTTCTCAGAAAATCTCCCTGTTCTCCAAATACATCAGGGCGAGCGTCTCTAAAAAACAAAGGATGAGCCTTAGTTTTCAATCAATCACACGTAGCGAAAGGGGCAGGATAGAAATTTCACAGTAAAATCTATACTTCTCGGGGTGACCACGGTGGCTTGGTGGTAAGGTCTCGGTTTCGGAATCGGAGGGTTTCAGGTTCGAGACCCGATTCCACTGAAGAAGCCGTGTAAACGGGTCTGTTGCACGCTAAATCCGTCGTGTGGAAGTTTGAAGAGGGGGTGCCAGCTCAGGTGTCGTCCTCGTCATCTGAACGAGGTTCAAAATTACAAGATCCGTCCCAAAATAGCCTTAGTGTTACTCTAAAACGCCCTGTTAATATAACTAAATTAATTTAAACTTCTCGGGAGTCGCCGTAATTTTATTGAATGGGCTTTCAGGGCATTTTGATATTGATAGAGTACGTGAAAAACTAGTGTAATGACATTACCTATTGAATACTGTAAAGAAAGTAGAAGGAGAAACTTTGAATCACTGTACTTCATAATTATTCCAGTGCCTTTATGCGGCATGCCGCTAAGAAAGTATTAAGTTACTCTAAAAAAAAAATTTGAAAATTCAATGAAAGCTCGATTCAATATTATAATATGGTAATTTATATCGATATTTAGCTGCCATAAACTGAAATTAATGAAGCCTTTTATAACTGCATAAAAACTTTGTCACCCTAAAAGAGCTACTTTATTTTTTAGAAATCAGGGACTCATAACAATTATACGTATACGTATTTTATACGTAAAAAAGAAAAATATTAAAAAAGAATGAAATAAAATTAATAACTTAAAGTATAGGATATTTAGTAGAATTAAAAATGAGTGTATGTAATCATTTAATGAATCGCATTTATTAATCATTTAAAGTAAACGCACTCAAGCTTTCGTTGAATAGTAAAAGTTAATAAAATTTACTGAATGGCAAGAAAGTGATTTACTATGTTGTGCCCTATTTCAGGTAAACAGTAAAACAAGTGCTTATATCTGGGGTGAGGACATTCCTTCATTTCACGGATCATCTCCTATTGTATCACTTTTATACATCCAGAGCTTTTTTTAGGTTTATTTTTCATCAGTCGCCCCAAAATAAGAGCTGAGCTGATGGTGAATGACCCAAAGAATGAATATAAAAATAGCTATAAAAACAAATAAAAACAAAATCTTTTGCAGATTGTTCGTAGTTTTAAAGATACGAACCTAAGAGTTTATGGAGCCTCTTTGTTGAGACAATAAATTCCTTTCTGCTCTTCTTCCATCTCTGTTTTTACTCTATTAACTGGAAGTACTTTTCAGGGATGTTTTCTCGGGAGATTGTTCGGAAAACTATCTTAAATAGTCTGAACTTTTTTGGAAACTCAGAGGAAGTTTCCTAGCGAATGAATTCCACATAGAGGTTTAATGTAGGTCTTGAATTTTTTTTTTTTGGATTATATAAATTAATTAAATTAATTAATTAATTTCTGGATTATTAAATTAATTTGGAATTGATAAATTAATTAAAATAAAGGTTCTTTTTTCAAATACATTGTAAATAATGTTTTTATGGATATTGATAGATTTTCTATCTTAATTTGAAAAATTAAATAAAACAAGTATATTTAAAATGCGAGTATTGCTGTAGAAAACTTTCTAAAGTTATATTTTAATACATTTTATGAGTTATAGAATAATATCTGTGAGACTGAGCTTTGCACGGTAGCTTTCATTTTTATTATTTTTTTAAGTCATTTTTTTTAGAATAGTTTTAGATACGAATCGCGTATTGATTACAAATGAACATTTTTCAATCTTACTTTATTTTTCTTCCATCAGCGCCATCTCACAATGTTTTGAGGTACAAATCGGTTATCATCCTATGGCAACAATGCAAATACCACAGAAATTTACGAATTGCGTCAAATGGCATTGCCAGCATGTAAGCAGATAGAAAAAAAAAGCTTTCATAGTTATTTATACAAAAAAAATTTGTGCGTGGGTATGTAAAATTGTACATACACATATATAGATAAATATATAGATATAAAAACCTTATCAAAATATAAAATTTGTTCCAAATCGTTAGAGCTGTTTCCGGGATACACGAAATAAATTTACATTTATACAAGAATTACTCGTTAAAAGACATAAAATTTTGAAAAATGATAAAAATATTCAAACATTTCAGGAGTATTTTGAATTAATTTAAAAAAATTATAGTTTATATTTAATAGCAAAAGAGATTTTTACAAAACTAAGGAAACGAATCATAGAAATGATGTAACATGTATTTTAAACGAATTAAAAAAATTGGTTCTAGTTTCTACGATTTAGACAGTACTATTCAAGTTTAAATTTCACAGTAATTTTTTGTAGAAAGGCCTAAAATAAGAATGTTTTTTTACTATAAATCAGATTTCAGCTATAGTTTGAAAAATAATTAGAAAAAGACTTTTCCAAACTAGGCATTGCAAGGATTAAAGAATAATATCTTAGGCAATGAAAAGTAATATTTTCTCATAGAATAAAGGAAATAAAATACTTTTCTTTTTATATTTCAATACAAAATTTGTTTATTTTTAAACGAAATCAATTCTCTTGCCGTATCAGCAGCTTAGATTTTAAAAGATCAAGTGTATTTGGTAAAAATTGCCTAAGGAAAAATTGAAAAAACAGTGAAATGAAAAAGCGAAATGAGCATGCTAATGACGACCTCAACTTAACTTTGTTTTTAAGAAACTATGAAGAAATCTCCATCGAATAAACTTATTTTTGAATTTGCATAGCTCTGATTTTAGACGCTGAAATTGAAAATCATCCAACTGTAGTTTTATTGGAGTGAAGAAAAAAGAGATATTAGCAAAAAGAAATTGTCTTTTCGCTTAAAATTACTTTTCGATGTCGAGATTTCTAATTTCAAGAGTAGCTTCTTTTTTTCAGTTTCTTTAAAAATATAAACGAAAACATTTTTGTTTCCTTTCGAGAACTGTT
Organism: Argiope bruennichi; assembly: GCF_947563725.1. Taxonomy (NCBI): domain Eukaryota; kingdom Metazoa; phylum Arthropoda; class Arachnida; order Araneae; family Araneidae; genus Argiope; species Argiope bruennichi. Next base: position 122,187,823 of record NC_079153.1, read on the forward strand.
GTATTTGAATGTTTGAAGAACATTTTAATTTGAAACTATCTTTGAATTATCATTTTTAGTTCACTTTAAACCTGAATTTTTGACCATCGTTTAATTTGTAGGTAAAAAAAATAGAAACATACTCACATATGTATAGTAATTCGTGACATTTTTCTTTCATAGAAATATGCATAACTTCTATTAATATTATTGTTATAAAATTTTTAAGCAATTTATTTGTTATAAAAGATGTATGACGATTCCAATTATTTTACTAGATATAAAATCATCATGCAAGTACAAAATTTTTCAATAATTGCTTGTATCTTATGACATTAATGGTGGAATTTCTCTTGGATTATTTGAATCGCCTCAAATATTTTAATATTGTCAGCATTAATAAGTTGTATATCATATTCATTGACGTATTTAAAACATCAAAAATCTTAAAATAGACCATGAATGATCACTAATAGAATGACCGAGAATTTTGTTTGTTACAAATAAAATTTTCGTATAAAATCTCGTTGAAAGAAAATCTTTTCATCTTTTTATAAAATCAATTAATTTCAGCATTATATAAAATTATCTAACAGCAGATTATGCAATGATCTAAGAATGAGATAAAAGCCAACATAGTAGAGAGATTCTGCAAAAATAGTAATTTGCTATTTTCAATTACTGGATCCTTTGTTTCAATAATATATAGTAATCTTTTATCTTCTTGTTTGTTATGGCTATTGTATCCAAAATTAATGAACTTTGTGATTGTTTAAATAAAAGTTACCTGAAATAAATAAATTATCAAAATTTTCGAGCGATTAAATAAATGCATTTTTAGTAATAAAGAAATCAGTTCTTAAATTCCTTTGAGGTTTTAGAAAAATTATTTTTTGGAATCAGAAAGATTGCATTAAATATTTTTGGAGTATTACTGTTGTCAAAAAATTATTTTAAAAATGCACATCCTTTTATTTATTTTGAAAGATGATGTTTATATTAAAGAGGACAGAATTTATTCACCCTTTAATGATATTAATTCATACAGTTAACAACAGCAGAAATTTATTTGCATTTTTTCCCCACTTTCTTTCACAGATAGAAAGAATCCAATACATTTTCCAAAAAATATTTTGTTACATTTCTAAATTAAGCTTCAATAATTTAATTTAAAACACGATAATCAAAATCAGTTCTAAATAATATTTTGAGCAAAAGCTTAAATTCACGAAATAGTCATATTCGTAGAATTAAGGAGAATCTTGGGGGAAAAAAAATTGCAGATTTCAATACGTTTTTTACAAAAGGCGGTTGAAAATAAAGCGCGGTTTGAATGAGTGTATGTAATTTTCATTACTTACGAGGAAAGAATCGAATTCATAATTGTTTGGTCAACAGAAAAGAATAATTGTTTTAATCTTTCGAATAACATACAAAGAAGAGTAGATACTTTTGTTTCTTTTTTTTTTTTTTAGATAAATGAATTATCTTTTAATCCTGCTCTAATTTTAAAAAAGCGAATCTTTGATTTAATTATCTGAAAAGTCTTAACAATTAATTATTCGAACCTCACTATATTATATTTAAGATTAAAAATGAGAAACAAAAATGTTTAACTCTAAAATTCTTAATAAATTCAAAATGCTGTTATTCCTAATTAAAGTTTAGCTTTGTTTTAAATAATTACAGACACAAATTTAAAGTAAATGAAAAGACCTTAATGATCTGCTACGAAGACAAATATACTTTAGAATTCATTTTCAATTATGTTTTGAAACAGGATAAATATTGATAATACAAGATAAGTACTTGGTAAATGGTAAAATATATGAACAGTCGTTCATATGTCTTTACAATTCAGCTTTATAATTGCATTTATTTTAACTTGAATTTCGAATTTAACGTTAATTGTATTCGAATTTATCATTGGTATTTTAAGAGTTGAATATAAAATAAAAGACTGAAAAAAATGCAATCTACAAATGTATTAGCAGCTGCAAAATTAGAGCCTCGGTATCTATTTCTTTCTTTTGTTTCGGAAATAATTTTAAAATACAAAAATATAAAAATACAAACTTGAGTTATTGACAAAAGTTCTTATATAAAAAAAGTCACTGATAAATTGATTTTCAATACAAATGTTTTTAAAATGAACTGGACAAGCCAGTAAATATCAAAGACATATATCAATAATAGAAGTTAAAATATATATAAAAAATATGAAACAATGGGGTTAACCGATGAATTTGTCGTCAGTGAAATTATAACATTTTTTGCAAACCATATCGAGCAATTAAATGAGAACACACTATCTTCACTTCAATTCTATTACAGGGCAATATAGAAAGATGGAAAAAGCAATTTATAGATTGAGACGTATATTATTTATAATAAAAATATTTCCTAAATGTTTCATTCGATTATTACGATTGAAATTATATTGATGCATATTTAATTAATTTTATAATTGTATTTGTAATAAAGTTTATGAAAATTTTGTAGAAAATATTGGGACTCTTGATAATGAAACGATATGCTATTTTTTATTTAAATGAAACACAAATTATAGGATCTTAATAGTTGATGGTGTCAATTAGATTTAATTCATATGAATAAATATTGCTGCTTAAAGAACTGAATTCTGAAATATAATGAAAGCATTAATATATATGAAATGGAATGAAGATTTAGAATAAAAGTCCATTTAAAAGATTGTTTTAAATAGGTTAACAGTAGAAATAAATAGTAAATTGCTGTGCGATGCCTTTATTTGCTTGAATATATTTTGTTCCTTGAAAATAGTTATTGCAATTGATAAGGTGGTAAGGTCATTTCGGATGTTTTCTAATGCAACACTTGTGAAGAGATATTTGAAATCATAAATTTCTTTTGAATTAAGTTTCATTGTTTTAGAGAAATTCAATAACATAAAGGAATTCAATAGCATAAATTTGCAATATTATTTTTAATAACATAAATATAATTTTATTCATGTGTTATAAAGTTGCAGATGACCTTCAGATGTTTTGAGAAAATAATACAGGTTGCTCATGCATGAATTAGTACCGTAAGCGATACTTTTAAATTTTATTGGGTTTTAGAGCAAACAACAATATACAGTAAATTATTATTCATTGCAAGACTCTTAATGCTTTCGTTTAGACTTTTAAGAGCATGTATAAGAAATTCTTTTTCAGTTGCTTTTAACACTAAAAGGAAATCATATGATTTGCGATTAAATATTTGATGAAACAATAAAAACTGTTTGAATCTCAGCGCAACAATCTATAATATAAGTATTCGAAATTCATCAAAATATTAAGCGAAAATTAATGGTGTAATTGTAAATATAATGCATTTCTTTTTTTTTAATGCTGAAAAAATTTACTTTTTAAATATTAATCTCGGTGAAACATCAAATATCGCTTAACTTTTAATGAATATAAATTCAAATTATAATTTAAAAAACATTTTGGAAGTATATTTACTGTACGAAGTATATTGGTTATAAAGTTTATAGGTGTAGATTAAAGAGTCTGGCCTGAGCACATATAAATGTTTTCCTTTATTATTATTCCAGATGAACTTAATATTTATACTTCTAGATTTGATACAATATAAAAGTATCTATAGCAAAATTCATTTTAATTATTACTTTAAAAATACGAATAACCAATAATTAATAGGCAATTAATTTTTTAAAAACTTTATAAGACACGCAAACATGTGTATATAATTTCTTTTATTTCCGAGCCTTTTCAAATTTTGGATTGTCAGCGGACTTCTAAAGTGCCATAAGTCACAACACAACACAGAAATTTTGAATACTCACAAATTTTAACACATGGCAAAAAATTATTTGATAAGGTGATAAATTAGAAATTATAGCCCGCGTTTTAACATTAACAATTTAGCTTTACTGTGTTATCTCAGGTTTGCTTTATTTTTAGAATTTATTTTAAAGGCGGAATGTACGACACAATTATGTATGAACATCGACATTAAACATCTGAAACACAGAAAGACAAACATTCAAAAATCTATTTCTTCACCTCTTCAATTTTGAATAACCAAATTTTCAAATTATAAAAGCATTACTGAGCTATAAGACAATGAATAGACAATAGCTATAGACAATGAATATTCGTCTTATAAAAAGGGACTACTTCATGTAAAAAAGGATTCTTATATAAATTCTCAATCAATCAGATTTAATCTTATTACGCCATTTTCAGATTTGTTGAATGTACACTAATTAAAAAAGTAACTAACACATTTTTCTCTTTAAATGATCGATTTCTTTTTCTCGGTAATTTTTTTTGCTTAATCTGCGCAGCATAAGTGATTTTTATTTCCGAAAAGAATCAATATGATAATGATGAATTCAGTAAATAAAATAATGTAATTAAAATGGCCACTGCGATCAGCATTTGTTGCTGATGACATTGGGGTTTTAGATAAAGTTGAAAAATTATCTATTGATTATCTTTTAAGAGCGTAAACACATTCACTGCCTCGTCTGGCGCCCGCAATTTAGACCATCTATTTAATTAGACAACCCCTTTACCGATATATCTTAAATGTTATAATTGGAAAGGAATGATTCATTACCAATTCGCAAGATAACCGATATCTCAACCAATATTTACACTGCGAATTCTCTTTTACTTTGAGCAGCCAACGGGAAGTGATTAAATACTTCAAGACGAAAACAATTTGCCATTGAATGGAGGTCTAAAATTTATTCATTATGCAAAAGAATGAGCAAATCTAATGATGAAGTGAGAGGTTTACTATCTGAAACGAAACTACCAGAACTTCGGCCTGCGTACAGATACCTCCAGACAGTTAATGCAAAGGAAACGTTAAATTTGCCAATCACGTTAACACTGATTGTTATATAGAATTCAAATTTGTTATGACGTTTTCCAGTCATGTAAGTCTAGTCGTAAGAAGGAGTGATTTGCTGGAATTGAGAATTCAGTGAATTTCCCGGCCTTCCTGACAGCTATTTGGTGACTTGTTGGTGAATTTGAATTTTTTAAAAAAAGGAAAATTCTGGATGATACAAGAATTTTGACTCTATAAGGAACCGATATCTAGAGATTCTTCTATAAAATTCCATATCTTGTCTCGAGTCTTTTATATATGTAACTCTAATAATTTTCTTAAAGGAACTTTGATCGTAGAGTGAACTTAATATCTGTGCTATCGTTGATTTTTAAATAGTTTTTTGCTGTTTTCTAGTAGTGTTAAAAGGGCAGTCCTTTACGTATACCTAGGTCTATTTTTGCTGCTTTTCTCGATGTTTTCTGGTGAAATGAAGCGCCATTTTCCACTTTCTAGCGTGTTGGACCTGTTTCAACCACTCAAAAGACAATTTTATGTAACAAAACATGAGTCATTTAGCGATAAAAGCACTAATACTCGTCTGCTATGTTTGAAAAGACTCAGCCAAAACTTTTTCCATATCTGAACTCAAAGGATTTTTTTTTCCAACGCATTATGAAATTGGTTAAAAAAAAAACTTATAGATTCCCGCCCATTTATTTTTTTGATTTAATTAATTAATGAATGGCATTTCCTTTTTCTATGAAGTTAAGAATATGCAACGTAAATATTGCTAGCATCTCTGCAGCCAGAGAGATTAACTATATTTGAGTTGCATTTCAAAATTTAACTTTACAAGCTTCATTACAAATTTATATAATTGTTACAATTTAAGTATTGAGACTTAGTTAATAATTTTATTAGAAAAATTCACAAAAATTCACGGATAGCCTCTATAATCTAATATGTGTAATAGCATCTCAAGTCTGAATCACCACATTAATGGTAGGACAATTTACATTTACTTTTTTAATCTTTTTTTTTTTTTTTTTTGTATATGCTTTTCGACAAATAATTTTCTTCATTAGTTATGCCATAAGAAGAGTTTTGAGCTTTTATTGTTGTGTTGTTGCAACCAAGATACGTTAAACTTAAAATATATAATCAAAAAATTTCATTTAATTTAAGAAATAATAACAATTTAGCATTTAAAAGATTATGGTAAAAATAGTATTAGTAGCATTTTAGAAATTTAAGTCGTAATAATATAGCACATATTCCTCTGCTTTAAATGTAAAAATCCTTAAAGATTGTATTAGAATTAAGACGAAAAAATATAATTAATTACTTTTTTATTTTTTATTATCGTGAGAAAAAGAGCATCGGACTATTTGTTTTTTTAATTTCTTACGAGTAAATTAGAATTTTTCGTTATTTCCGGATAATTAGAGATTCATATCTAATTTACCTTTACATTCAGCCTCCCAAATAGCTTAAAATCTTGCTGCTTTTTCTTAATTATTTAATGAACATTCCAATGCAGAATGCCAATTTAATTGAAAGGGAAAGTTACGATATTCAATTAAGAGGTCTAGTTGCTTTCTTTTTCCGTTTATTACAACTGAATCCCCGAAACGTAATTAATGCAACTTATTTCAATATGAAAGTCATCATCTTGAAGCAAAAAAGGTTAGAATAAAAGATTTTTTTTTTGTAAATAACTTTGAAACGTCAATTATAAAGCTCTAAAGATTCAAATTAATATGGCATATGATTAAAATGTTAAATTAACTTTTGACAGTATGCCATTAATAAAATCATTAATTAGAGTTCACGAGGGAGATGTATCGAAAACACTGTCAGATTTTTTTTTTTTTTATCATTGTGCTGAAATTAAATCAAAATCACAATTAAGCCTAAAACTATTGCGAGCAGTCAAATGTTTAACCCAACGGCAGTTCCAATATATTATTAATATGCCAATATTTGGTGTTAAATTTCTTAAATTTTTATGAATTATTTCCTATAAGCAATGAAAAATCTTAGATCTTTAATTATTTTTATAAATAATAATTTGTTTTTGTTTTTTAATTTTTATTTAATAAATAATAATTGATAAGTTTCGGCTTAAAAATTTTGTCAGTTTTATTATAAATTAGAAATGTTTAGATGTTGGAAGATTAGGAAATAAGTAAAAGTTTCAAATACATTCGTGTTCTTCCGAGAAATTTTCCGGTAAATCTCACCAACTGACTTTTACTTATAATATTTATCGTAAAGACTTCAATGATTTAATATAAAGTGATTTCAATAAATTAAAAATAGCACTTTTGATTTACTTTATTTACAAGTTTAAAAAAAAGAATCTTAATACACAAATCTCATTACTTAATTTACAGTATTAAAAACAAACAAAAAAAAACACAGACACTGATAGAATCCTATAGAATTTCTAGTTGCTGTGGGAAGGGAGTGGGCAAAATGTGGTCCCTTAGAAGTAAAAGAAATCGGTTATTTAGGATTAAAAGAAAGAAATAATAGCGAAATAAGTTAGAAAGTAAGAACGAGAAAAGTCAGTGAGAACTCAAATAGAACTCTAAATCTATCGAGAACTCCAATAACTCTTTTTCTTTCAGCTCCAATAAGATATTTTTGAACTCTCATCAAGTGATCTCGGGGTGTAATACAGTCCATTCTTTTTTTCTTTTTTTTTTTCCTTCTTGTTCTTAAATAGTTTTTAACCAGTTACCTCATTGTATTACTTTACCGAAAAGTAAGCAAAAAACCTTTCTACTACAAGTTCTTATTTCTATCGACATAATAAAGTAAAGAATATTATATCTTTAGAATGCGAGTAAAACGATGTTCTCCAGAATTTGTTACACTTCAAAATTTAATAAATTCCTGATTAAATGGATATAAAATCAATTAGATTTTGGATTTAACAGGCACATTTTGACTTATACACCAAAATTCTAAGAAAATAAAACTCATTTACGTTTTAAAGCTTTTTACTTTTTGCATGATTTTTTTAAAACTTTTTTTCATTTATCGAACACAGAGAAGGATGGTATTTCACTAATATGAAATAAAAATGTATGGCTCAATTTCAAGTGCAGTTCAGTATATTAAATAATATTCATTACCTAATTTTCTATTACAGAAGCTAAACATTTTAATGATTTTGTATCGTCGAATTATTAAAAGTTTTAGTAAAAACTTGTTTTAACTAAAAATATTATTCATTATTCTGTTAAAACTTGTATTTATTACAATGTTTAGAATTTTATTGTACAGTTTAAACGAGAATTTATGAATCTAACATATCTTTCAAATATAAAGGTACTTGATGAAAAATATATAATAAAGGCACAGAAACGATTTTGAATATATTTTAATAGTTAGAATATTGGTAAAGTTCTAACTATTAAAATAGTGGTTGAAGATTAAAAACTATGTATATAAATGCAAATTTAGTTACTTAAAATATATTATGGAATTTTCTTTGCGATAACTGTAAGCAATAAACGAACACTGAGTAATTTTTGATAAAAATTCTAGGTTAATTTATTACTAATATTATTCCCCAGAATACTTTCAGATGATTTTTTTATTAATTATGTTTGTTGTGTATTAAAAAATGCTGACAACTCAGTGTTGATTGAAATACAAATTTTTTCATACACCCTTTTTTTTAATTTTAATAATTTAGTTTGTAATTTTTTTGGACAATCATAATTTTCTTTTGAATGCTGCTTAGTGATATTAAATCTTTCAAATCTTGCCTGTAAATAGGATTTTCGATTATTTTATATTGTTCTATAATGAGAGGCCACAATAATTTTTAGCTCCCGCAGTATATGTCAGGTGAATTTCCAGATCAGTCTTTTTCGCCACAAATTGAATTCATGCGCGCCTTATTTCTAGACTCTTAAGTAGAATTAGAATAAAAGTATAAACACTTATATTTCAGTGTGGAAATTTCCAAATACAAATAATTTTCGTGTTTCCATGAGGAAAAAGAAATAAATGTTCTCAAAACCTTGTAAAACAAATTTATGGGGGGAAAATTGAGATGGACATTTTTGCATATACAAATTACAAATAAAATCTTTGATTTTTCCTTCTGAGTCAGAAAATTACAAAAGAAGTTCAAAGCTTAGCCATTAGAGCAAGGCAAAAGAGTTTAGGTCTTTACAAAGACGTCTGTCTGTTAATGTGATGCACAAAAATATATATTATACTTGTTATGTTGTCTGTTCGGATCTATTTGACCCGAATGATTTATTTACTTCTTCGGGAAAACGACAATGTGAATTTATTTTATAGATATTTTACGGGTTTGGTTGAGAGAATGTTATTTTGTTTTTCTGAGAAGGATTTCTATTTATTTGCTTATTTTCTATTTCAAAAAAAAGTATTAATATATCGTTCTGATCATTATGACCTGAAGTCGTTCAAAATTGTGCTTACAATATCTAGCTGTATATTACAAATTCAACTATTACAAGTTCAACTAGAAAAGTTTACATTTTTATAGTAAATGTGAGATGAGCAGATTAGTTATGAATACAAATTTTATTTATGTTGTATAATAACATAAATAAATGAAAATCCTCGATAAATAATTGGTAATGTATGAAATGCAGTAAATAAATCGGTTATTTATTTGTATTGAGAAAAAAAAATTCTTCCTGTTTTTTTCTCTCTCTTGTACCTTTAATCTAAAATTTCCTTTCTTAAATGGGATTATATATGGTGTTACATAAACTGAATTACTGTATCAAGGAATGTAAAACATGTTTAATGGATTTAGAATAGGTGTGCATAAAGTGTTCGTGTTTCATACTCTGTTTGTTTTGTTTTGCAAGGAATAATAATTTAAATGGTAATATTTCAGAAATTATTATCGATTTCTTTTATATTGTGAATAGATTCAACTTGAAACATGTTTTATTATAATAGTTATGATTCAAAACATAACGCAAAAGTAAAGAAAGTTTTCAGCATTTAAATCCAGTGCCTACTTTTGGCAGGTATTTGATATTTGGTTATTAAGTAATGCAAGTGAAATTGTTATAACAAAATCCTACATATTTGATATTTTTTAATAATTTACTGAAAATATTTCCGCCTTGATTGGTTAGTTTCAAAAATTAATTCACATTATTAAATTTATTTAAGGAAGAAAAAAAGTTTTTATAATAGTTTGTTATTAAGTAATTCATTTAATTGAAGTTTTTATATTAAATGGCAACTGAAGACATAGATTTTTACTAATTTACCTAGAAAACTCTTTTCGATAATGATCGTGATAATGTTTCTATACTTGAATGATTTGCTTTAAATAAAATTAAACGGATCTTACTCGACATCTGTAAATATAACTTAATAGCACAAATTTTTTTATCAATTCTATCATCAGATAGTTACTTTCAAAACAGTAAGAATTTATATATATAGATGGGATCGACTAGGACAATCAAAAAATTATATAATTAATTTCAGATTAAAGTATAAAGTGTTTCCGCTTAAATCCATTATGTGAAATTATTTCGAAATATATACGTTTTGTAAATTGCAGTAAAGGGTTTTAATCGAATTTATATATTTTAGTTGTATTAAATAACTAGGTGAAATGTTTTTAAAGAAATGCACCCCACATTTATTTAACAGTCAAGTAAATTAATAATCTGAATGTAATATTTTGCTCACCAAAGGCAGCTAGTTATAAAATATATGTTAATTAGATAATGTTTCAAATTAATGATGATTCCTTTAAATTGACTACGTTAATAATTTTGAAAACTCTTAAAAATAACCTATTATTTGCCTTTTATTTTATTTGCCTTTGAAAGTTTATTCGGTTTTGTTTATCATTATTCTATAGATTTTCTATCATTTATTTTCTTCTAGTTTATTTCTGATTTGAAGCAAAATAATCTCATTCAGAAAAGAAAATAAGGGTTATAAATGCCTAGCATTCTCGTCTTTGTGCTGTAAACTACAACTCATTAAAATTTGAAACCATGAAAAATGAAGGAATGAATAGCTATGTCCATTATACTAGTTTATTGAAAACTTTTGAATACATAAACTTGATCAATTCCAATTTAATGTAATTTTTCTTATTTGAAATTTATTGGTTGAAAGACTTGTTTGTTTGGCATGAAAGTTTTCCCTTTTATGTTTTTTAATCTAAGTATTCACTTATTGTTCATTTTAATACAGATTTATATTATAAATTGAGTTTTTTTTTCTAACGAATGTAGTAATATGCGAATAACAATCTTTCCCTTATATTGAACATCAGTCGTTAGAAATTATTCATATTTTGCCTTTGAATAGACATTCAGAATTCGATTGATTTTTGCAGAACTACTATTATTGAAGTGCAGGAAAAAAATTCGTATTCAAATAAATAGAAAATAAAGTAAATTTATTTATAAAATTGATTAAAATTTCTTCACAAGCCATTTATGTGCTTTTATGCAATTTTTACTAACAGAATTTCACATTTAAAACAAAAACTTTTCAGATTTAATTAAAAATAATTGGTGGAATACGTAATGAATATTACTACCATCAATTTTAGATTTTTTTTTTTTCATTACATTGCCTAAAAACTTAAAAATGCTTTTTTTTTGAGTTTCAAAAAGATGGTATAATGTTTTTTAACAGCACAAAATATTATATACATTGGATTATATTAATTTATGCTTCTATTCTCACCTCTTCCAGCAATTTATTTCCATTTCCCAGTCAAAAATTAAACCATGCTTTGCAAAAGCAAAACACATTTTCTTTCTCAGCTTTTTTTCCAACAAGTGTCAAACTGAATGCAAAATAAATTAAAATAAATTAAATTCCTTCACGAAAAAATGAAACATTTGTTAAAAAATGCTTCACAAATTCGTAAAGCTTTAATTAAAGTTCAAGAATAAAACTTAATCTTGCGGAATAATAGATTAAAAAGTGGGTATATAAATATAAATTTTTACTGAGGCCTAGAAAGTATTAGATATTAGGAACTCTAGGGGAAAAGATTGATTTTCGTTAAGGCAAACTTTTTTGTAGTTCGAATTGTGGATATTGTAACAATTTAGAGGTCTTTGAATTGTTATTTAATATTATTGAGTATTAATATTATTAAAAAATTGAAATAAATTGTTTGTGACTACTAGCATTTGTTTTTATTTACGCAATCGGGAAAAATAAACGCTTTTCGAGATAATAAAACTAGTATGAATGGTGGAAGTATTAATTGTTTAACATTCTTTTTAAATTAGATTGTAAGTTGTCTCGGAAAATTCAAATAGCGTGTAAATTAATCATTTCTAAACGAAATAGATTTTCTATCATATTCTCACTGATGTTTTTTTTGTAGTATATTTGGTACTAACAAAGAGTGTAAATAATTTTGAATAAAAAATTATTTTAATATGAAATTTTTATAGATTTGAAAAATATCTGATACAGTCGGTTAAACATTTAAATATTTCTAATCAAGAAGCTTTTCCTTATGCTCGAATCGAAAAGAAAAAATAAGAAGTGTGAAACATTTTACAAGCTTAAATACAAAACGCATTGTAAATTATATATCTAATCAGTAATTATTTTATTATTTTCTATTTCAAGTTTCATTTTAGGTTACCTAAATTTTTTATATATATTTAAATCCAGAAGAATTAGTGAATTCACAATTAATGCAATTCTAAAGCTATAATAATGATAATAGAAAATTGTACAGACACTTCAGGGAAGGAGATCCCATTCTATTTAAAAATCGATGAACTTTAAAACTTTTTCTTCATTCATTACTTTGTAATTTGCGTCTTCTATATAAATATAAAAATTTCGAAAAAAATCAACAAATTTATATTTTAAACATAAATCTATTTAATGTAGAAAAATATGTCAACATTTCACAATTTAATCATCAAAGTTAAAAAAAATATCTAGGATGAAATGTTTATAAAAACTGTGAAAACGATTTGAGTTCCATTAAACAATGAAATGAAGAAAAATATTTTTTGTTCTTTCTCTTTTTTTTTATCATTATCTATTGTTATCATGCTTAGCCAGTATTGTGAATTCATCAGACTAACATTTATGCTCCCTCAGTAAAGTTGAATTTTTAGAAGTAATTTTAACCCAGTTCTATCCTTTTATTTGATCTTTCTTGTGCTGAAGAAACAAGTGGATTTATTGGGAAATTATATGACTACAAAGAAATCCCTATAATTTTTATCGAACATTCATTGCACCTTATTTCACATAAAATAACTTCGCTTCATTCTTTATAGAGGAAATATATTTTCATTTCTTGATTCTCTATTTCTTTTATCATAAGGCGTTTCTGCAGACATTTTCCAACTTGTGCCATATTTATTTTATAATAATTAAATTCTTTCATATTTTAGGTATTTAATAACACGGAATTTGATGAGTACTTCTTCAAATCTGTATAAAGTTTAAGAATTCTTATAATAAACCCCTATCTTATCCCAATTATAAATAGTACCTTAGCGTGCAGCAAAACTGACATGCTACCTTTATCATTCAAGGAAAATCTACGAAACCCCAATCTTTCTTCTCCCAAATCTGCTCATCAATAAAGGAGTGATCTTTTGCGTGATATAGCCGATATCTAGGGTCATGAAAGAATTCATATTTCTGCACTCTGTGTGAAAATTCTTCCTGGCATGAATATGCAAAGTATGAATATTAGAACCGTCTACTTTTCTCTCGCACATCATAAATATTTCATGCTTTTAATTAAGGAGAAAACTTCGTCAAGTTATTTAATTTCATTACAGAAAGTTTGAAACGTAGCAGCTTTTAAATGTATGAAAATATATTAATATGAAAAGAGTTTTGAATGAATTCAAATCATAAGATTACGTTCTTTGAATTACAAAACTTATTATTATCAGTCAGAGGAAGTGCGTTTCGATGAAAATGGATTTTTCGAACTGTTCTCCAATTCATCCATCCCAGAGTTCCTTTAGGTCTCAAGAATACCTGCGTTAGAAATCCATTTTTGACAGAAAATTACAATTCTATTTTTAATATTTTGTCTGAAAATCTGCACCTTGACTTTTTTTAAACCGTTTTTATGTTATGTCAACGATAATTAGAAATGAAATGAAGCACAATTTTTATAGAATTTTTAACACAAAATAGAGATGTGAGCAATTCTATAAATTAGCATGTTTTATTTAGTTTATTTAAAAATTACTATATTTTCTTATTTCATTTCTTTTACCATATTTTTGGTATACTCTAAGTATCAATTTCTTTATCTTTGATAACATTATTGTAATTTAGATAATTCTGAATCCTTAAAGTATCTTCATTTTATGTATGCTGATATCAACTACAAAGCAAGTCAAATATCTACCCGTTTAAATCAGGAAAGCCCCTCAAAATTTCAAAATTGAAAATTGAAACACACTTAAAATTGTGGACGATGGTCAGGACCGTGAACACCATGGTTGCTCATATTTTTATTTTCACACAAGAGAATGGGTTATTTAATAATACAGTAAAATTTGTACTTATGTATTTTCTGCAAGCCTTTGGCAAAAAAATGTTTAAAAAGATTGGCGAAAAGATCTTTGGTGTTTTTTTTTTAGATTTTCCTAATACGCAACTAGTAAAAGATAAATATGCATTGTGAACACTTTTTTTTTTGAATAACCGATTAAAATTTGACATAGAATTACAATTTTTGTCGATAACATACCAAATTCCATTTATATAAATTGTTACTTCTTTGAACAATAGAGTTTAAATGCAAAAGTGCAGGCCAGTCGACAGATCGACTTGATGGACTTATAAATCTATATTATAGATACTAATTTTAGACATGTAGCTCTTCACATTTTGTAGTTATGGTGCTCACTTGTACTTAGACAACCAAACAGAGAGTTTTTTTCTAAATAGATATTTCAAGCGTTCAGTTCAATTAATTTTTTAATTATTTGTTCACAGAGAGAAAGATATGATTCCTAAAAGACGTTTATTTGTCCCCGGAAGTCATGCAGATTCGAAATCTTGAGTTCGAATTTTCTGAAGATTTAATCACTTTTTATACTTCTTATACCAGAAAACAAAATTACTGTTGCAAATTGCACCTGAAAACACTTGGAAAAGTGTATGAACAACTCGTTAGCATGTTGCATGGAGATACAATTGGTGTCAATGAAAATCTAATAAAATTCACCAAAATCTTAAGATGACGTAAAAATAGTTGTTAGACAGTATTTTGATCCTAAGTTAACCCTTTTTAGGGCCGTGGGAAGTATGCTTCCCACCAAATTTATCAATCTTTGTATGAAATTATGTAGGTTGGCATCAGTTCTAGCAAAATTTTTTTGTAAGTCAGAAACTTGGAGGCTTCAGTTCTTTATCTCAGACAAAATGATGTGTCTTGATTGGTTAATTAACCAAATTAATTAATGAATCAAATTAAATTTATCTAATAAGCTAAATGAATCCTTTTTCTTATTCTAATTTCAAGCCTAAAAATAATTCAACATAATATGATTAGAAAAAAAATGGCCCTTTAAAGGGTTAAGAGGCGAAATATTTAATATTTGGGATAGTATTTAATCAATTAAAATTCTAATCAAAATTTCAAAAATTTAAATTTTATTCTGCATTTGTCATTCCAAAAGAAATTATCTGCCAAATTTTAACGATCTAAACGTTGTGATTCTGGCAATCCGTTGTCAATCAAAACTTATCTTCTATCATACGTTTATATATGATACACCTATAGAATAATTTGAGCAGTTCTTTTCTCATTCCTTTCATACGAAATATGTAAAAAGGAAGTAATATAATCGTCAAGTTTCAAATATCTGAGTCCGAAAGAACATTTTTTTTCAGTATGTTCATCTGCCTTTGAACACGATAGCTGAAAAATGCTTTAATCTATACGGAAAAAAACTAGGTATATGAAATTTGGACTACATTTGCAGATTTTTATCAAATACATTCAGAGAAAATTGTTGTGTTAGGCTGAAAATACGGTAATAACAAAACATAATCAGCAAAATAAATAAAATTTCATGCACAATTTTAGCATTTAAAAAGTAAATTCGTATCGAATTTGGAAATAAATCCACCGAGAAGATGGCCGGCTGTTGAACTGTATTTCTCATGCATATAAATTTAATACCTCATGAAGCCACTGAATTAAATAAATTTAATTTGGCATGAGATCTTTGATTGCAATTGTGGTTCTATGGCAAATTTCAGTTTCGATCGTTTGGGTCAACACAAAATATCGCCAAAGATCGCATGATGTATTTAAAAATACTAGATTCTAGCCAAAGGTTAATATCTAGGGACTTTTGTACGCCAGTGCCATGCAAAACATTCACGGTCTTTCACAGAGTAAAAAAATGTATGTGGGGGAAAAATAACAGTTTTATTAATAAGTTTTGTAGAGATCACTTCGGCAAGTTATTTTACTTAAATAAATAAAAAAAATTAAACAAATGCCCACAGTTGCAACTCCAGCGTTATTTTAAATTATAGATGATATTTTTAAGCTTTGGGCGGAACTTTTTAATCAAGATATGTAGTTTTCTTTTAATAATGCATACTATTATATTGGTAATTGTTGCTTTTAGACAACTTACAATTGGTGATTTATGTAGTTTCATAACCTTTCCATTACAGAAATTGCTTAATACATCTTAAAAAGGGCAGAACTAAACTTTATATTTTTATATGGATTTCTAAAGATTTAATTGCTTTATTTCTAATACCAAACTAGTTATCAAGTGTAAGTTTGACAATTTTAATGTGTGCAATTTAAAACTGAATATTTGTGCAGCAATTATTCAGATTGTAATCGATGTCTTTTCTGGAGGAAGGAGTATTTTACCATCAGTTCAATGCGGTATTTTATAATAATTATCACTCTTGCTATTAGAACAGAAATAGAAACTTTAAAATAATAAGCGAAGGGTAAGAAAATATTTAGGGAATAATTGATTATAAAATAAGTTTTAATTCATATATTATGCACTATACTAATACAGAAGATAATGAAATTACTTACGATGCTTGAAGCGATTTGATAAACTGTGTTTTCGTTAATTACAGCACTACAACGTGGATTTCCTTTGAAGTTAATATATAGGCACTTCTCCTATATTGGTACCCTTAACGCGTAGATAATACACGGATCAAACTATGTACAATATTGACTTAAACATCCATACACATGTGCCTTTGACTATGTAATGTATGTCTCGGTCGCATTTACTATAATCACGTTTGCGCTACTAAAAGCACAGTTATTGTAATTACAACCGAGTTATTATGATGCAAATATCGTAATTGTATTTATTAGCGTTTTTTTAATTGAATAATATTTATTTATTACATTTCTGCAAGTAATTACATACATATATTATTAAATGACTTTCTTATCAATTTTATGAAAATATTTTAATAGAAATATGAATATTAATATAATTAAGAATGTAATTAATTACTTTATATTCGCAATAAACATAGAAAAAATGAAGATATAAGATAGTTTCCATCTAGATAGGTATGAACTGATATAGACTCCTATTTGAGTTTCATTCGTGAAAATTTAATACTCGTAGCTATTTTAAATTTCGAATTTGTTACTTCATAAGATTTCAAAATTTGAATTTAATGGAAACTGAAATATACGCAAACATGAATCATCTTTTTCTTCACATGCGTTTATATCTATGTTTGTGTTATTTTTATATTTGTGTTTTGAGTTAAATATTTATATTTGGATAATTTTAACAGTAAAAAAATACCAATAGAAAATGTTATAAAATACGTCTGTTGCCATATATATTACACGAACAAATAAAATTATGTTTTAAAAAAGTACTTGAAATAAGCTGACAATAATGAAACTAAATGTCCGGAGATATTATCAACAAAAATTAAACTCTTAAAATAAATTAAATATGAGTTTTTAAATAAGTCCTGCAAATGGAGCTGCGAATCTGCCACAGAATAAGTCGAGATCCTAAAAGGTAAAATCTGTTTGGCATATGATACGCAAATTAGGAAGAAAAATTGTTTGCACATGCCATTGATATCGGAATGAAGGATCTGCAGAGCATCCAGATGTTGCAAACAAGTGATATATGGCTAGATTTTTTTAATGAATTACTTATATACTATGACGATGATAACAGTTGGATTTTAAGCATTCTTGTGGGCACATGAGACCCATTTCTCACAGACTGGAAACATTAATTCGAAGATTGCGTACAATGAGAGGCAACAAACGCCATGATATCTTTGCACTTTCGTTACACGAAGGAACCGTCACTGTATGGTACAGTCTAATAAGAACTTTCATCTTTCTTCAAGAAGTTATGTTGTCTAATTATGTATTTCCCGAATTGCAAAGCGAACGGCTTTGCCGATGAAGGAATACAAGATGGGTCTTCTGTCAAATGTTTTTTAAATCAACAGTTTGGTGCAGATTTATTTTCTACTTTTTCACGTTTCTGTGTCCACCAAAGCCTCCAATTGATTTCTGGCTATTGTGAGGCCTTAAACCCAAAGTGTATGCATTTAATCTTCAAACAACATCTGTTGAAAAAAGGTGTTTTTATTTGAAATTTTTAAATTTTTTCACTGTACCTTCAGATTTTAGCTGTCATTTTTCTTATCATTCTTGAACACATACTCCAACATATCTCAAACAAAATGTCATTTGAAATTTGGCATACGCATTTTAGGTAAAATTTGTTGATTTCTATCAAATTTAAATGAGATATTTTCAGAAGAAATATGTCTGCCCGGTTTCTAAGTTTAAGTGAACGCGATAATTTCAAAACCTGAAAAGCTAGATAAATAAACTTTTGCACATTACTTTATCATTCAAACAGTAGATTCTTATCATATTTTGAACTCAGAGTTGAACAATTGTCAAATTTTGATTTCAATCGGCTTTCAAATGGGCGTCTAAAACAAATATAGACACGAAGACTCAGTAAAAACTCTAAATTCCTGCCAAAGATCAATATTTCTTAACTGGTTATAAATAACCGGGGGAGACCATTTGTAGCCTGATCCAAAGTCAACAATTTTATGTAGGGGACGGAGATAAGAACTGTAATAGAGGATATACGGAAAGTTTCAGGTAAACCACTGCCGTTGGTTCCCTGCTCTCCAAGTGCCTTGGTACTCGGAAGTTCCAGCTGATTGGTAATGTAGTATTAAAGAGTACAGATTAATTCATTCTTAAAGCTGCTACAACTAAACACTTGATCGAAGATAAAGGCAGAATTGAGCGATACATTACAGTGTTGGGCATGAACAGTTGTCTGTGATGGCCGTGACCTTAAATATGTATGATGTTCCACCACTAAAAACAAATTTTCTGTGCAACGTCTGATTAAAAATCGTCAGAAAAGACAATGAATGCTGACATTTAGTCCCAAATTATACTATTAGCCGGATATGGCAACTTCATAATTGGCCGAATATATCTGCTATATTTACTCTCAATTAAATAAATTTCTTACGCCTATTTATATGCATAATCATGATTCCATCAAAAAGGTGTTTTAAGCACCAAATTGGGATAGATACTAAAATAAAATTATTTTAATAATTAATTTCTTTTCTTTTTATTCTGTACGCTAGCCTTTCAAGTGAAATTGAATTAAACATTATTCAATCAATGAATACATAAACTACTTCAAATATCAAACCGCCTATTACAGTAATGTCACCTCACTGTTTTAATCTTCATATAAATGCGCAGATAATAAACTGAATGATTCTTCTTTAGCCTTCAATAACGGAATAAAACCATATATTTAAATATTTGAAGAAATAATATAAAAGGTTTGTCATTTGTTTGAATAATGAAATCTGATATAGAAAATAGACACACAAAAAATAATTTTCAAGAAATGTCACGAGTTAAGAAAAAAATTTCACGAGAACTAACTTGATATCATGAAAAAGATTATTTTAAAAGATTTTAAAATGATATAAAAAACACTGGGAATCAAATTTCGTCAATTTTGATGGAAAAATTAAAAAAATCTTATTTCATTATTTGAAATTAAAATTTAAATTTAATATGCCCTGAGACACAAGTTTCCCTTCTCCACAATATATTTGCATGAAATTTGGTAGTGCTAGGTCAAAAACGTTCCGTCCTGTAGAGCACCAATTCACATAAATACATGCCCAAACTTTATTATTTATTACCATTATTATTTTCCTTTACTATTAGTATATATACAATATATCCATAAAATAATTTTTATTTGTTAAGCAAGGATTTACAATCTAATATCAGAAACTCAAGAGTTTATTCTGTTAGAGAAATATCAGTTCTAAAAAACAACAGATGGGATAAAAAAAGATCAGTTTAAAATGGAAAAAGATAGAATTAAACTGATGCTAAACTTAATGGACATAAAAAATGCATTAAATGTTTCTTAAATTAGTTGATTTTTTTTTTAAAAAAACTCCTTTTTAACGTGCAAGTAATTATTTTCATGTAATGCTGTCAATACTTACTTTCATTTCTTTTCGCCTGTGAAATTTTAACTTTCAAATAAAACCGCAAAATATTTTTTAATAAAGCCTAAAAGGCTTTGATATAATTCAAATTATTGAAATAATATTGAATTAAATATTATTTTAATAATATTATAAATTATTAAAATAATATTGAATTGATTTTATTTGACGCTTAATTCCGTGTAAAATCTCTAGTTATCAAAAAATGAAAAGCCATCTTTAAATTCGATGTTAATCTTTAGAATATTTTTTTCTATGAAATTTTGATCAAGGATTCCTAAAAGCAATAAACATAATTTTCTAAATAGAAAGTGAAAAACTACGACTTAAAAAAATCAAAGAAAGTCAAGAATCTAAATAAAGAAAGAATTTAAAATTTCAAATATATATTTACAATATAAAAACTGAACACACTCAATTTCTATATTGTTCAGAATAAAATTAATTTAAATAAGAATTAATTAAGACTATTTTTAGACAGAAAATTATTCAGTTCCTCGAAAATTAAAAACGTAAATTTTTTGTATGATGAATTTATTATTAATATTTTTAGTCAGAAAAATTGTATTTTAAGAAATAAATGTTCTCTGTTATTTTGTTTCATAATAAACAAAAATAAATTAATTAATTCAATATTTAAAGCTAAGTTTGTAAAATATTTACATTATCTTTTAAATATTTTTTTCTATATGAAATACCATCCTTTTCAACTTTGATATATCTCCCTTGACATCAAATACCACATTTCACAAAAAAGTGAGCTTTCCGAATACCTGTCTTTTGAATGTATGAATCATTTTGACAGAAACTACTATCCGGATGAAGTTAGATTTCTTTTTATTCTTCTTTTGAAAAAAATACTTTAGTGGGTTTTTGTGTGCACTTTCAAACTATAGAGAAACTGCTAAATTTAAAATTTCATTTTGTGAAAAGAAGAAAAATTTTATATCTTTGGAATTTTATATATTACGTATTTCAAATATTCATATTCTTAGAATATAAAATGGATTGCTGTTTGTTATGTTAAGAATAGAAGAATATTACCAATGAAATTTTAATTTATTTGTCTTCACAAGACCGAACTTATATAATATACATTTCACATTTATTCTTATTAACTTAGAAGTTATTCTCGAAAATTATAATAGTAACTTTCATAACTCTTATTTTTATAAAAAGAAAAAAAAAACCAAAACTAAACTATTAGAGTTAGATGAAGTTTGCTTTGCATTTTCTTTCAAAACCGAATATATGAACCAAAAATTTCATTTGTTTTCATTCAAAACTTATAAACTTCATTGGGTTATTTTGATTAATGTTTAATTCTTCTAAGCTCAGAATTCTTCTGAGCTCATAAGGAGATTTTTAAAAGAAATCGAAGTTAATTGCTTCGCATTTTTGGTATTTAAGAAATTTAAGTAGAATTCTTCTTGAACAACATACGTTAAAACAACTGAAAATAAAAGGAATAAGATTAGAATTTTCTCATATAAATGAATACTGCAAGCGAACTAGAATTATAATAACACTAACAAGATTACTTTATGGAACTATTCGAGAAGAAGATGGTACCAATAATAAATTATGCTCGAACAATTCCAGAATAAAATTAACTATTATTGGATTGACATATACAGAAAGGAAATACATTTCTGCACTCAATTTCAAGTAATCATGCCATGAAAATCTTTCCCGCTAATAATAATTGATTTGCTTTCCACTTCGATAACTATAATTCCTTTTATTTGTTTACGGGGACGTACTTTTAACAGATTTACTTCAATTGATGACTTCATAACTTCCCATAAATAAAGGAATAATTTATGTGAAAAAGTATTTTTGAAAATACAATAAACATGGATCTTTGTTAAAATAATAGAAAACAACTCACAGACAAAGAACATTTTAAATATGATAAGTCATCGAATATTGGCTCATTTTTTTCTTTGGATTATTAAAAATTTCTTTTCTTTAAATATGAATTTACCTAGTTTTGTTTCTTAGATTAATGGCAAGGCATTCCATCTGGAAATTATGATTCATTGTTTAAAATTTACTTTTTATTTCATTTATTTAAATTACATTTTAATTTCATTTATTAAAATACCAAAAGAAATGTATAACTGTTGCACATTATACGCATCAATGCTTATAATAGCAGAACATTTTTGATATCGAAAATATAATAAATGCATGCATGTAGGTATCTTGATTAATTCACATAAACAAAAGAAAGTAATTAGTTATTCTTGTTTGCCAATCTAATATAAGTGTTTTTTTCAATCAATGATTGAAGAAAAATATCTTAATTTCAAATTATATCAGGCTAACAATTGAAAACAAGGAATTCACCATTGATCAGGTCTCTATATGCGTATGTTTAAAGAAAAAAATTAGAATTATCTTCCTCAACAAAGAGAGATCATATATTTTTCGCTGTGAATGGTCATGACATGGGAAAGTGCAGTTGTTATCTTACTTAGAAATACAGAAAGGGGTTGAGAGATCAGAGACATATATGCATTTCATCCCCCGTGAAGCTTCAGATACAGAGGCAGGAACAACCAGAGTTCCGGCTACGCTAGAACTAAGTCTTAGAATTTCATCGATTGCAAGTGAAACTTCACATTTAAAGTAACTCGAAAAGACAACTTTCATAAAAAGAAAAATTTCAGTAATTAAATTGCGGGTAATTGGTCATAGGTGTATAAGTTTCTTCAAACAGAAAATGATTTCTATTTACGTTTTTCTCGTTTCTGTACTGACCGTAGGAGGCACACGCTTGCCTTCTACGGCAACTTTAACATTTTCCTCCATAATGACAAGAGGTCACAGCAAGCAAACGTTTACTTTTTCTGAACCTTACATCATCATGTGTCTTTTTCACTATTTTGTGTGTGTGTCATGTGTCTTTTTCACTATACTACTATTAGTTCACACTCTCCCTATATATATTTATATATCGTGTTCAAATTTCCAATCGTTAATAAAACACTTTTTATTCATCCACTCAAGTTCAAATACATTTTTTTAAACTTGTAATGGATGACACTTGATGTTAATTCAGTTTTTCAAATATTAATTTTCATTAATTATTAAATTTAATTAATTTTTAATACTTCAAATAGAGTTTTAGCAGTTTATAATGAAATCAACGGGTAGTAGCTCAATCGGTAAAATGCAAGGATTTCAGTATTTTTCACGTGAAGGTGAAGAATGCGAGTTCAATTCTTACGAAAGTAGGAATTGACTTAATTTTTTTTAATATTACTTGTTATTTCGTTGGTCAAAAATCATCTTCTCAGCAAAAATTACATTTTCTTTTGATCCATCATTGCCGTTTTAAGCATATGGACCAAGGATGACCACCAACCGGACAAGAGCCACTGCCGATGGGTATAACAGCATCAAATCAGCGTGTAACACTCTTTTTCAGCGAAATAATTAATAAAAAGACTTATGGAAAAGAAATATAAATTTTGAAAAAAAAAATATGATTGATTTTATAACTGCCAAGACGATGAGCAAAAACAATTACATAAATGTGAATTATTTATAACCGTCATTATTTTTTCTGTCTGTTCCATCTATTTTATACTCCATCATCGATGAAACGGCAAAAGTGCAGTTGGAAAATTGAAATATTATGATGAATAAAGAAAACATAGATATTAATAGATAAAAAAACATAGATATTAATAGATAAAAAAACATAGATATTAATAGATAAAAAAACATAGATATTAATAGATAAAAAAACATAGATAAAACATAGATATAGATATTAATTCATTATAAATTCCAGATATTGAAGATATATTAACCTTTTCATGTTTATTATAATGTTACCACATCAATAAATTAACATTAATTTCAGTGTCATATAAACAGATAGATTTGGATAATATGTCATAAAAAATTAAACAATGCAATTTCGGAAGCTTTTAACTTTAATTCCCCGTTTCTCATAGACATTAATGAAATTATTCCTATTTCAACAATGGTTAGAAAACGCGCTACATTAGTTATTTAAAAAAAATTGGCAATTCTTATACATGGTAATAATAAAAGATAAAGCAGTGCTTCAATAAAAGGATGATATGAAAACAATGAAGTTCTGAGTATAATTTTTATAAAGCAGCAGCGTCTTTCATTTATAATTTTAAACATTTTATTTATAATTTTTTGTTAATTATAAAATTTTCTCGTTTAATGGTGTTATACTGGGGTCAATTTTTATAATTAGTGAGTTTTGTGGACCATTGTAAAACTAATGTTTATTACAATGCTAAATGGAAGAATACAAACAAAGCCTACACATGTTAGCAATTTACAAGAAATGAAAAATATCCTCCTCTCATTTGCAATATTTAGCATCACTATCTAAGTATTATTAATGCGCAAATGTGCTCTAATATGAGGCGAATTCTCCTTTTAAACAATAATGCTAACTAACTTCATATAAGCTTCAATCAATATGCATTGCATTGTTTGTTGATAAGTGTTGTTAGATTATGAATATATAAACAATCTTTATATGTTTATTCTTCTGATTTCTTTTTAATTCATACATAATATTTTGAGTGATTAAGATAAAAAATATCGTCAATTTTTTTTCTTTTTTGTATGAATTATCAGACGTTAAAAAAACACCTCTATTATAGCTATTATATAAATTAATAAAAAAAATCATAATTTTTCATTAAAAAAAAACTAGTCGAATTTGGCGAACAGCTTGCTCACCCAGATTATTGATATTTTATATTATTAAACAATATGGAATGCATTTTTTTATACAAATTTTGATCGTATTTTGTATAAATTTTTAAATCGTATCAACTTGCATTTGATACGATTTAAAAATAAGAATTTAATTTAATCAATCTGCAACAAATTAGTGAGTACACAAATTAAAATTGCATATACTACGAAATAAAAGATGAAATGAAAATCCTATATCGGAATTAATGTTCAAAAATACAATTTTTTTTATCCTCATTCCAGTACTGGCAAAAGCACGCGATGAATATTTTAATGGATAAGTTTGCATACCATACCATTAAAAGCATCGTAACATTATAACGTAAACTTGAAGAATTTATTAAAAATAAAGAAAAAATATGCAGAAATAAAATCAATATCATTAAAGATGTAATAATTTTGGAAGATCTGGTCATTAATTTCCAAAGGTTAAGTTACAATGAGTACCAATCTAGTGACGTTTAAGCTTATTTTCAACCTCGATTTAACTTTCTATTTCACACATATTTCTTGATTTCTGTTGCATCTTCTGATTGAATAAAGCGTTTGACATCTACATGTTTACATTTGACTGTTGCCATTCCATAGAAAATAATAGGAGCGCCTTCCGTTCCGTGTACGTTAGCGTTTTATATATACACTCATGTCCAAAATTAAGGTCACAAAAATGTTTTTCAAAGTAATTCTAAATGGCTACCAGTAAAATTTAAACAAATTATATTTTATATATTGTGAAGGACCGCTAACACGATATTAACCGTTTTTTGTGAGAAAAAATGTTGTTTAGCATTAGTTTTTGGGAAACTACTGAAATTAGACCGTTTAGGCATTTGGGAGTTTTGCCTGCAATTTTGTGAATATTGCATTAAAACAAAAATTTTAACCTGTTTCCAGGGAGAATGAGTTCTCATAACCGTTTAGACGATGTCTTGAGATGGAGAACCGTTGGTAGGCTTGAAGCTGGGCAGTCACAAGCGGAGGTGGCTCGATGGTTACAAGTGGCACCGAATGTGGTGCCACTTTACCACACAGAGTGACACTCGTCGATCTGGAGAGAGCTAGGAGCTCACTATCATCCCTCCTACGTAAAAGAAATCGACCGATTTGGTGGCAGAGGAATCCTTATCTGGGGTGGCATAATGTTGGCAGTCGTACACCACTGCACGTCTTCGATGTGGGGTACTGTCAATGCACATCGCTATAGGGATGAGATCCTTGAAGCCTATGTGAGGTTGTTCCGTGGTGCTTTTGGCCCAGATTTCATGTTTATGGATGAAAACGCGCTTCCACACAGAGTCCAGATCGTATTTTCTTGAGGAAGAGGATATTCGACGTATGGACCTGCCCTCGAGAACTCCGGATCACAATCCTATTGATCACAGTTTTTATTATCGATATAGCCTTCTAGGCATTATCAAAAATAAGAAAAATAATCCTTCGAAATTAATGAAAAAGCTAGTAACAAAACATTTTCCAACTTATTTGCCTTTTTTTATAAAATGTTTAAGCCATTTCAATGAAATATCTGATATCTAATGTCGTACTTACTAACCTAACTGCTGTTTGTTTCTTTCTCTATTTCAAAAGATTTCGCATATACGAAAAAAACAACCCTAAATTCCTATTTCAAAATCTATTTGTTTTGACTGTTCAGAATATGATAAATTACAGACTTTTAATGAACTTTAGATTTATTGCAAGTTAAACCAAACGAAAGGATATTAGAAAGAAAATTTGTTTCCCCTTGGCGTAGAATGAAGCTTTTGAAGAAAGAATAAAGTAGATTGTTTGAAATGATAACAGCAATGACTATTGCGGGCAGTGTTTTGGGGAGTAGCCAAGGAACCAAGGTCTGTTATTTGAAAACTAAACATGAAAATGACATCCTATATGAAACATTAAACCTCGGAACAATGCAAAACATTTATAATTTATAAATTCCAAAAATGCAAAACATTTTATGTCATTTTTACTTAGGAAATATTAGTCTTTAATATGAAAAAATTTACATAGGAAAATTGTAGCAACCTCGTTTAATGCACAAATATCTCAATAGATTGGCATTAAAGCATATAACTAATATCTGAAAATATTAGCCCTCAGAGTATTTTTAATTTCCTTTAAATATGGAAATGCCTTAGTAGATTAAGGCTAAAAAATATAATAAATTTTTAAAAATGAGTGTTGTCTAAAAATTAATGAAAAATAAAATGTCGAACTCGTTATTCTTAATGAATCCGTGTATTTGTAGATTCATTAAAAATAACGAGTTTGGAATAACAAGGCTCAGTTTCTTCATATTTAATAAGAAACCATAATTACTTTGCAGTCATTGAAAAATATTTGTAAACAATTAAGATAAATATCAAAACGTTTTAAGAAAACATTGCTTTATTGTATAAAAGTACTCCCGACGATAAGATCTTTTTAATGATTTACATCAGTTCTCTCAGAAGAGAAGTTTCAGCTCTTGATGGTTCGAAAGACTTTTGTGGCAGGAGAATTATTTGCATACTCAATTGTCTTTTGAATTTTAATTGAAGAGAAAGATAACAAAAGTTTTTTGTCAATATGCATTCAAATTATTTTTGCAAAATATACCAAGTTAAAATAAATCATTTTTTGACAAAGGTTAGAATATATTTTTATTGACAAATGTATTTATATCGATAATTAAATAAAAGAACAATTAATTTGAGAAACTGTGTGCTCCCTTTATGCGCTATTTTGTTTGCAAAATAGCGAAAAATTGCTTAGCCAAAAATTAGATTCAATTTATTTCAAATTTAAGTTAATATTCAGTGTATCTGTTTAATGTCATTTCTAAACATTTCTTAAAAATATATGATTAATGTAACCCTATTTTTTTTATAATAAAATGATCAATTGTTCCCGTGATCTTGATTTCATTTTCTCCAAATTTTATTTAACATTTCTAACTTTTTCCGTAAAATCATTTCAAGTTAATTGATTTTAGTTCTCATAAGAATCCGGAAATGTAAAATTTATATTACTAACTTATAAACATCAATCAGGTATAATAATTTAGCTAAGTACAAAATTTTCTTTTATATGCATATAAAACAATTTATGATGTTTTACAATTAGTTTTACAAGAAATTTATCCATGCAAATGAATATTTAATAATAAAAAGAAAGAGAGTGGTGTACTCGAAAGTCTCTCGCATATTCAATAATAAAGGAATAGGGAAAATATAGGAAAACTACGAGCGATAATTTCCATGATATCTTTTTTGTTTTTGTTTTTACAGTTCAGCACATGACATTATTAAAATGTTCTGCTTATAAGCATGCGAAAGAATAGACGAACCTACGATATTCTCGTTCTCAATTTAGTGCAAAATTTTATACATATTTATAATAAAACTGTACATAAATTTCATTTACCGAATTCATTGCATTTTTGAGTATATTGAATATATATAGTACTATATGAGCGCTGTTGAGTATTCATATTGTAGCGAAAATCGCTCCTTCCGACCAAGCGCCGATGGCTTAGTCGGCTGAGCGACGCACTTCATAGCGGAGCGGAAGGTCGCAGGTTCAAATACAAGCGAGGCGAACAGTTAAAGATTGATTTTTAATTTCAATTTGCTTTATGTCAGACTTATGTTAAATATGCAAATTTATGTTAATTATTCTAATGTTATTTATGTAAATTCCTAATTTTCTGCGGGACTTCTTTTCTGCGGGCCTTCAAATTCTAGAAGGTTCTTGAATAATCTTCTGTATATAAATAGTTTCCCAATCGGTTAGATTGGTATTAAAAACTCTTCAGTTGATCTTGAGTGTGTTCATTTCTCTTGGACTTGCTACATTCACTTCATCTACGTGACAATATAGTTTTGTCATGTTTTGAGTTCAATGCATATGATGTCATGTTTTTGAGTTTAATACAAAAGCATGGGAAGACATAATTAAACACTTGACTGAATTCCAAATTTGCTTTGGATCTATACTTAAGATACTAAATTCGTATACCTATTTTATTCATCGCTTCGCTTTGTTCTTTCTTTTCGTTTATCTCGGTGACTTATATGTAGACAATAAAAAGAAAGATTTCATCTAAAAATCTTCTTTGTAGGTAGAAATATACAAATTTGATGTTAAGACTACATATTAAATTTCACCAGTCTACCTCAAAGAGTTGTTGATTTATCTTGCTCAAGGATAAACAGACATTATTCCAAAAATGTGTCTTTTGGTATTTGAGATGTAGTTTGCGAGGTCTGAAACTTGGAGATTCTTCAAAATATCAAAGCAGAATTTTTTTAGCTACTAAAATACATTCTTTATATATACGAAGTATATAGATGAAGTATAAAAAATTCTCATTAAGCAGCCTAATGGATTACAGCATGCATTTCATAAATTCTAGACATATCTGCAGGATATATAAAAGTTCTAGTTATTATTAAACAATATTAAATGGTAAAAATATGTATAAAAATATATTGAAGTTACTTCTCACCAGAAATTCGTGTACCTCTACCTTTAATTTGTTTTTGCTTATAGAAATGCTTTTTTCTAAAACAAAAATTTTCCACATTAACAAAAATCAATTACAAACCAAAATCACCAAAAAAAAAAAAAAAAAAACATTTCTCACATTTTGTCTTAACTTATATTCTTAGGAGTAAGAATTGATGTAAAACAGACTGCTCAAGATAAAACTAAATAAAGGACTTCGTGGAGAATGTTTCGAGTTTTCAAAAATATGAACTGAATCTTGTCTCTTTAAAGTGTTTTCTTAGTAGCAAAAAAATGTTATTTTTATTAGTTTCGTAATAATAATTATAGAATATACATAGGCGGATCCCAAAGTAAGTTACACTTGAAAAAGAATAACACAAAAGGAAAAGACAAATGTATAACAAATTTTGATTTGAATAGCATATGCAAAATTAATTTTTTGATGTATTCATCAAACGAAGTGAAACATTTAACGCATCGTGTATTAGATTTTTCCATTGCTGTAAAATAAAAATAACCTCCAGCATTTTTTAAAGAATTAAATATAGCGAATTTAGCTTCATTATCTTTCCGAAGTTGTTGACAGGAGAGTTCACTCTTGATTCTCTTCCAGAACAAATGGAAATTATAGTGCGCTACAAGGTTTTTGATGAAAGAGTCGAAAATTTCCATTTGAATTTATTTCAAAGCTTGTACATTATGTGCTGTGTGGAATATGGCGTTATCCTTCAGTTATATAATACCATCGCTTAATCTGCCAAATCGATGGCCAATCATAGCCATTCTCGGGTTCAGTAACGTTTTGTAATATATGTCAGCTGCTATTATCGTCTCTTGAGAAATGAATTCAATATGCAAAACAGCTTCAAAGTTGAAAAACACTGTGAGCATGACTTTTTCCCGTTAATGACTGAACTTCCATTTTTTAGGTAGGGTTTTGCGTAGTCATTCCATATTATTGCGCTTAGTTCTGGAGGTGAAGCTAAAGTGAGCCTGAATTGATTATGCGACGTTGGAGTTTTTTTTCCTTCTACAGTATTAAACTGTTGCAGAAGAGTGAAACATGACCCCGACGATATTCCTTGCATACGGCCGTCAAAAGCCGAATCATCCATCTTGCAATCAGATTTCGAATAATGGAATACATACTTCCATACGAAAAACACCCATTGTTCTCAAAATTTCTTTATCATTTATTGTCGATATTCCGTAATAAATGACTTGAAAATGCAACATTTTTAGTGTTTATGAAATATTACAAGCCGCTCTTGACAAAAAGAGAAATCCGAAAGCCAATTTTCAAATTGAATAGATCAGTTCTGTGCAGGAAGCCGCTGAGCACGCTTGCTTTAAACAGCGACAATTTCACAATGTTCTGTACAATTCAAGTTTTTAGCCCTTAAAAAACTTACAGTTCTTCTAACTTCTGATTGGTTTTGTTGGATGCATCAATCGCATCTTCACGAACCTTTATTCAAACAAGCTCGTTCTTTACTTTTTCTTCTTATATTTATATTGTTAACCAGCGAAATTATTACGTTTTATTTAAAATGTGATGGGTTGAAGTTTTCAAAATTGAAAATTATTTTTTGATTTGTCCACTTATCACGCTAATGAATGTCTTTTGAACAGTTCTTTATAAGAAAGATAAAGTACCCAATCTATGAAATATCTTTTATCTATACTACTGTTATAAATGTGAAAGTTTGGATGGATGGATGGATGTTTGTTAGTCAATCAGGACAGAACGGCTAAACAGAATTGGATGAAATTTAGCTGAGAGATAGATTATAGTCTGGAATAGGACATAGGCTACTATCTATTCCTTTTAATTCAGTGGTTAATTGTTTATTAATTAAAAACTAACTTTCCCGCCAAAAATCACCAAATGAGTAAAGCTTCAGGTGCTTTTTTCCCACGCCAATGAGATTCGGCTTAACATGATTTTGACTATTATTTCAAACGATTCTGTTTATTTTCTTAGTGTTCGATACATTTAAAATTAAACATTGTTAATTAATCCATGTTTCAGATTCATTCTGAAGTACTTTTGAATTAAAATAAAACAGAATAAAGGAAATTAAAAATTTATAATCTATATTGCGTTACCCCAACTGGCGTAGAAAATTCATACATTTGTGTTGCCCCAATCGGCGTTGAAAATTCACGCACGCGCAGGAGTAACAAAAGATAAAGCCATTGATGCTATAAATTCCAATCTATTTCCACGCGTACGAAGTCTCGGGTAAAAGCTAGTGTCTAATATATCTTACATGTATTTACTAAATAAAGAAATAAACACCTAAATGGAATTTCTTAGAGAGAAATAAAATCAATAAATATTTAAGCAATGGCAAAATATCCAAAAATTTTAGAAAAGAACAAGAATCATTTGTATTTTAATGAGCCAAAAGGAGAAATGAAATTCCGTTTATCCTTCAAGTTTCATTCTTGATCAGTGAACTCAATTTAAAAAGTTTCAATAATATTTTTTTCACTCGTCTCTTTTCACATTTTCATCAAAACAAACTCATTCTCAATTCCAATCTAAGATTCTTTCATTTCAAAAACAATTTTACTTTCTCCAAACAATTTTTTCAGAATTCACTAAAAAAGGATTTAATTCTGGCAATTTGAATTCAACAACAAAATACGCTTTTATTTTCTTTCATTGTCTTTATAAAATAAATCGATAAAATGTAATCTGTAGTAAGTATATTCAGTATTTTAAAGTCTCAGTCACTGATATACAAAAGAATTTTAAATTAAACGAAAGCTATATTAAAATATGAATGAAATCTTTTAGTTTTCAGAAAATCTTTAACTTTTGTTTATATAATGGGAGATGATACATTTGAAGTTCTGAGAGCCATTGTATCTAATATTCATTCTTTTCCCAATTTATTTAGAAAAAAAGGACGATAAAATATTTTTTATCGCAATAATCACCTTCGTCAATTTTAATGAAAGTAAAATATGTGCATATTTTAAATGACAAAAGATTTTGTATAACTTCAGATATTACTGGCTAAATTTTGTTTCCAGGTTCTCTTTTAAAAACAACCGAAAATAATTATTTATAAAATATCTTTCTTATGGCCTATTCTTTACTAGACTAACTCTCTTCTGCTGCCGCGCGTTTTTACAGGTTTTCTGGCAAGGCATAGAATTTTCCAGATAGATCATGGATACCGGTTCCTAATATAGATTTTCGAACTTCCACTGTTGTCGCCAAGTTTGTCCCTAAATAGTTACCAAATTTGGTAGCCATTAATCTGGCATCCATTCAACATACATTAAATATATCTATAAATTTGTTTTTCTTACTCTAAGATTAATTGTGAATTCGTAACCGTTTTATTAAAAACCTGGAAGGAAATATACAAGAAAAATAACTGAATTAAATTATTTATAAAATAAGGTTAGTTCAAATCAGACACTGTAGGATTTCTCTTTCAAAATAATCTAAAAAACATTTTGAAATAAAAAAAAATTGTAAAAACTTCTTTAAACTTCTGAGATCTCTTTCGAAACTGAACTGAGGAAGAAAAGAAAAAGCATACAAGATGCTAGGAGGAATCTTAAAATTTCCCTATAGATTGGTTCCTAAAATAAACACTTATTGGGTTTCCACTACAATCGTCCATGTAATTCAATTCAAGAAGATATCGGGTGTCTTGAAGTTTTTGTTTTCAAAATAAATGCTCCAGAGAGCGCAGATGTTGAGGACATTTTTTTTTCCAAATACTTGGGACACAAATAAAATACTGCACCTTTGAATGCGAATGAATGCATTTCAAAGGAAATATTCGAGTTCGAGTATCGGAAAATAATTCGATAAAGACAATGAAATAAAACTTTTTGTTTTTCTTCCTTCGTGAAGTTTTATTGAATTAATTCCTTCCTGATGTGTTTAGAATATCGGCATCTGTTGCAGCGTTAAGTGTGAATCTTCTGAAGATTTATTCGTAATTTTTAAAATGTAGCAATCTGTATGGGAATAGGATTTCTGACGAAGAGTTAAGTTTTAATTTCTCAGCTTTAAAGTACGAATTCTAATAATAGTGCTTTATTTTTTTTTGTGTGTGCTTGTTTACTGTTCTGAGCAATTTGAAAGAATAAAATTAAATATTGGCGATGATGAAGATCTAAAGAAAAAGCAATATTTAAGCAACATTTAACTAACATATAACCAAACGATAATTATAATTATAATATTGCTTTATATTAATTATAAAGCGATATTTAACCAAACGATATTTAATTTTCTAGAAATGAAACGAATAAAATATACAATTTCATCTGTATATCTCAATACAATTAAATAAATAATGCTAAATGAATTTTTTCAAAATTTAACAGAAAAATATTTTATGATTTAAATCTTTCTACCACTCTTGTATTACGACATTTCGTTTCCAACAAACAAACATTCCTGTAGTTCTAACCCTTGCTTTTCCAATATATTACGAATAAATAAAAAATATGATTATTCTTATTAACACACTTAGATATAAATTTTAATTCGCATTACATATACATTGGCTCAAAAAATTGAGAGTACACCTTACTTTTACTTCATAAATCCGAATTTCAATATAAATAACACATTACCGGAAAGTGTAAACATGTTTTCATTTTTACACATAACAAATGGTTTAATTTAGAGTAAAAATAAAGAAAAGTCAATGAAAAACTTCTAAATTGAAAAGTTTCAGAAGTATTTTAAATAAACACACGCAGAATTTTGCCTCAAAAAATTGAGAATACACCAATGAAATTCTTGTAATATCTCGCATAGAAAGAACATGTCAGTATTTCGTTGCATGTTTTTAGGCTTTTATAATGGCCTCTAAACGTTGTGGTACCGATTCGACCAATTTTTGGTGGTGTCTATAGATATTTACCCCCTTCTTCCTGCACCACTTGTTTTAAATGGGTTTTGCTTCTAATTTTGTGTTTTTAGACCACTGCTTCGAGTGTGGCCCACAGATATTTAATGATATTTATGTCGGGGTAATGTGGTGGTGCGTGTAACTTCTATTTACAATGAAAAAAACACCATATTTTGACGTTACGTGCATTCTGTTTGGGGTTGTTGTCCAAATAGAAAACGAAATTTTTCATCTAATCTCAAATTTTAAGCACTTTTCTTTATATTGCTGCGAAGTATATCCAAATAAAACATATCGTTCATAATGCCATCTATAAAAATTAAATTTCCTAATCCGGATGAAGCCATGCAACCTCAAATCATGATGGAGTCACCATCATGTTTAACTGTAGGACGTAAATTTTTTGGATCCAAAGCAGCATTAGGTTTTCTCCATACAGAACGATGGCTGTCACTGTCAAAAATGTTGAGTTTTCTTTCCTTACTAGGTTTCTTTCAAAGGTTATTGGTCTTCAATTGGTGAGTTTTTGCAAACTTCAAATGCTTTTTCTGAATTTGCAAGCTGACGAATGGTTTCTCTCTAACAATGCGACTTTTATATTCAGCTTGTCTAATGGCATTTCGCATAGTTTCAGCACTTGCACTTCTAACTATGATTTGAAAGGTTTCTACAACAAGTTGGATGAACTTATGGTCGCAGCAGTCTAAGGGAAAGTGTTATAAATTTGGATTTTGATTTAAATTCCATTTTTCAGCAGACAACGACCCCAAACAGAATGCACATAATGTCAAAATATGGTGTCTTTTTCATTGTAAACAGCAGTTACACACACCATTACAGTACCCCGACATCAATGCCATTGAATATTCATGGGCCATACCAAAAAGTGGTTCAAAAGCAGAAAATGAGAAATAAAACCCATTTCAAACAAGTGTTGCAAGTAGAATGGGTTAAAATATATTTAGATACTACCAAAAATTGGTCGAATTAGTGGCATGACATTTAGAGGTCATTATAAGAGCCAAAAGACACGCAACGAAATACTGACACGTTATTTCAATGCATGATATTGCAAAAATTTCATTGGTGTATTCTCAATTTTTTGAGACAAAATTCTGCGTGTCTTTATCTAAAATGCTTCTGAAACTTTTCAATTTAGAAGTTTTTCGCTGATTTTTCTTTAATTTTACTCTAAATTAAACCATTTGTTATGTGTAAAAATAAAAAATATGTTTGCACTTCCCGGTAATGTTATTTAAATTGAAAGTTGGCTTTATCAAGTAAAAGTAAGGTGTACTCTCAATTTTTTGAGCCACTGTATATTAACTTGTTGCAGTTCATTTATCATATGATAAGTCGTTATGCTAAATTTAATAATAGAATAAAAAATTTCTTTAGAAAGGATTTTATATATTTTTCATCAAACTTAAAGAGAAAGCGCAATTAGAAATTAATTTAGATTAATTAACAGTAAGTTAATTAATTTAGACTCAGTTAAGAAATTTCAATTGATTTTATTATTTTTAGAATCTGAGCGCTTAGCTAGTACAACCGAAGCGGAAAAGTAGAGGCAAAATCGAAAAGTCCCTTAACTAGTAAAGATCAATAGATTTGAATCCTTTTCTAAGAATTCAACAGGAAGATATCAGTCAAATTCTTGGCGTTTTATTATTTTTCATTTTATCTTGCTGACTTTCCCAAATTTCCATACATTTTTTAAATTTTTTTTTGTATATTTTTTGCCCACCTTATTCAATATCCACAAAAGTTTTTAAAACGAGAATTTGTAATTCCTATGTAAATTATTTGAGGATATGGAAGAATGATGATGAATTATGAGAATTTTTTAAAAGATAAAAAAAAAATAGTATTATTTTTAGTCTCTTAAATTTTAAACTGAAAATTGTCATTTTAAGATCAAAGCTAAACAGGCATGTGGAAGTCGATTCTCACATGTTTTTCTATAGAATGATTCAAAATCTATTGTTTTAAAAGGAGCAAATAAAATCGGTAATAATATTGTTATGAACCTGTGAGGCGGCTTCCCAGCATAGTCAGTTCCATAGGAGGTCCCAGAGCTTGGCGACAAACTTGGCGACCGTTTGGTGACTTGACGATGAATTTGGTGACTTTGGCGCCAAAATGGATTATACCCGAAACATCGAGAATTTTCCCGATCAGTCCACTAGGAACGGAGATACGCCTTGAACGTTCCTGCTTGGTCGAGAGGCTTCTAGCCCCGCCTCCTGATGCCTATAAAAGGAAGCAGTCCTGCCGCTGCCGGGCAGTGGTGAGTCGGGACGGGGAATTGAGTAGTCGGAAGCGACAGAGAAGAGTGGCCGTGGACCAGTGGAGTCGTCGTAGTTGTGAACCGACGGTGAATTGGGTCGTGAACCAGATCGGAGAGTAGTCGGAAACGACGGTAAAGAACTGGCCTTCCAGAGCTAAGCGGAGCAGTGACGGAGTGAAGCTAGCGCAGAACACAGCTGTGTTCTACTGTCTGCAGTAGAGTCTGTTGTATGCTGCACGTCTCGGCTGAAGATAATCGTCTTCTGTGCTGTATATAGTTGTCGTCTTTGTGCTGTCCTGTATGTCTTCGTGTAAATAAACGTCGTTGTTTTATTTTCTACTGCCGCCTGGTGATTGAGCGTTCTTCACACCATATAACCGCCACTGTCCAAACGAACCCCGGAAATTTCGTAACAATATTTTTTCCCTTAAAACTTATTAAGGAAGAAAAGTACAACAAGAAACTTTGTTTTTAAAGTGGATTATATTTTTCTACAAAATCCCTAAAAAGTTTACATTCTTTAAGACAAATTTAAATCTTAGTTAAAAGACTGAATTTCACTACTAATACATTTAGTACGATTAAGTAATATAGAATAAAAACCGAAAACAAGCTTCAACCACTCGATATCTGTCGGTGACTACTGAGTTCCTGACTGGATTTAAAAAGTATAATATGCGTTTAAAAATAATTCCAAATTTTCTTAAAGCTATCGAATAAATTTCTTTCTGCGTTATCTTTAATAACAAATAAGATGTAATAATGCACAGTAGTACCGCGGCAATAAATTGAATTTAACACAAAAGTCTGGATAATGACAAGTGACACTTCATTTCACTAGCACAGGCTCAATTTCAAACAACACACAAACAAACAGAAAATTGTGGATAAAAAAATACCATCAGTGGCAATTAATGTAAAGAATCGAACTCGCTCCACGATAAACACTTTAAAAAAGAATTCACTGGGTTGATTGTTTTAGCTCCTTTATGCAGAATTTTTGATTTGAAATGTCATTTTCCAAAGCAAGTTTTTGATCTGCGTTTATAACTGATATAGAACCAAAATTGTTGTAATTTTCACAACCTTTTTCTGGTCAAAGTTATGAACCCCTTTACATACTGATTTTGAGAGAGTCGTTGTGATTGGGAAGATTTCGAAAAAATATGTCCATTTTCTGAATAAAATGCCGCTTCTTTAAAATTTAATGTTTAATAATTACATTCTATATCAATTGAAATTTTAATGAAATTTAGTTTATTGATATTCTTCTTAATAAGAAGGTTTTCACATATTTAGTTTTTAATCATGAGCCATATAGAA
The DNA here is from genome assembly GCF_947563725.1 of Argiope bruennichi. Lineage (NCBI taxonomy): Eukaryota > Metazoa > Arthropoda > Arachnida > Araneae > Araneidae > Argiope > Argiope bruennichi. The sequence goes on from NC_079153.1 coordinate 122,225,962, forward strand.
ATAAAAGTAGCCTTAATACCTTTTCTACATTACCATTATATCTTTCCAACGTTTTTTTTTTTAAATTTTAAATAATATGATTAAAAATTTTTTAGTTAATAAGCTTAATATGCGTACTAAGTTTAGTTAGAAAGTAAGTTTTTATTGCTATCGTAATGAAAAAGGAAGACATTTTTTCTTACCGAGTATATTAAAAACCAAATTAATTAAATGTTTACTGTAGTATTTACTGTATTAAATGCTTATATATATATATATATATATATATATATATATATATATATATATATATATATATATATATATATATATATATATATATATATATATATATATATATATGATACTAGCCACCTTTGGCGACCAGCCGGTTCGCAAATCTTAATGCTCGTTAAAAGTTTAATAATTAAATATTTTATGCAATTCCTACTTTAATAGCTTCTTCAAATTTTGATAGTCATATAATTCACTCATAATATTATAAAAGCCTTCAGTCATAACTTAATATGTATCTCTCTAATCTTCTGTTAGCTCCCGTAGAATTTATACTTTAAATTAAAGTGGAAAGGATTAATCTGCAATTAATATAATGATATTTTTTACTGAAACAATTTTTTTTGTAATATGATTAATAAAAACAGTCACTAAGCGTTTAAACTTTATGGGCACTAAAGAATATCTTTCTTAATTTATGTAATATTTCAAGAATTTGTCAACAAACTTTTCTCAGGTTCATCATGAGCAGATAGATAAATTAACAATGTTTAATTTTAAATGCATCAAACACTAAGAAAATAAAATAATCGGTTGAAAACAGGTTAAAAAACTACTTAAAAACGATGTACTTAAAACTATAAGCATATACAAAAATATATAACTAGTATAAATACAATTTAATTACAAAAGCATGCTACTAACCAACTATGCAACAACTATATCAAATCCGCATCCGTTGATAATATTTGTCAACAATCAGAACACAATGCGCATGCGTGAATTTTCAACACCAGTTACGGTAACGCAAATGTGTGACATTTTCTACGCCAGTTGGGGTAACGCTATGCCGATTAGAAATTTTTAATTTCCTTTATTCTGTTTTATTTTAATTCAAAAGTACTTCAGACTGAATCTGAAAGATCGATTCATTAACAATGTTTAATTTTAAATGCATCAAACATTAAGAAAATCAACAGAATCTTTTGAAATAATCGCCGAAAAATCTTAAGCCTAGCCTCATTAGCGTGGGAAAAAAACAACTGAAGACTTACTCATTTCGCGGTGGGGAAAATGAAAAGACTTTTTTGGCGGAAAAGTTAGTTTTTAAATAATAATTAAAATTGTAAATAAAAATTCAAAAAAAGGACCCCAGGTGCACATTCCGGACCTCCAAGGTATACATGTACCAAATTTGGTAGCTGTATGTCAAACGGTCTGGCCTGTAGAGCGCCAATACACACACACACATTGAGCTTTATATAAGTATAGATAGAAAGAAAACATTAACTTAACTTTCCGCTTTGGACAAACTAATTTGAGGCTTTTTGTCTCAGTTTTACATTGAATTGGAAATATCAAATATAGAATTTCTAGGAGTTGATATTATTATAAAAATGTTCAGCATTATATACGGATTTGTGGTACTTTCTTTTTTAGAAGTCTACTGTAAATCACAGCGAAATAGAATTTATACAACTGATTTAATTTTGTGTTTAAAATATATTAATATATATTTAAACTCACATTATTTCACATAGTATATTTATTAAATAACCAAGTGAATAATGATGTGAGTTGAGACATTAGTAATTTGCTTCACGAGAAATCTCTAATTTTTTCATCACCAATTATTAAATCCCCAAAAAGCATCTGTTTTCATTAAAACAGATGCTTTTTGGGGATTTAATATTAAAATATTAAATATATTCAAATTTTTATTCGACCTTGTCGAATTTCAAGCTTAACAAACGGAAAAAAAATTTAGTAAAATAATCTCTTAAATAACTTCAGTTAGAATTATACGAAGTTAAAGAGGATAATATATTATTACTCAAAAAGACATACTTTCTTCATTACCAACCATCTCATTTTGAAATTTATTCCTTTTAAATTTATGTTTTGTTAGAATATAATCCTCTATTTCTGAAGTCATTTTCTTTCTTCAAACTACGGGGAATGAAAGTATTTCCTATGGAAACAAATCAACAAATGATTTCAAAATGTAAAACGTTCTACACGAAATTGCCGAATAGATTTATTGGTAAAAATGTCACATTTTCCACAAAATAGGATTTCCTAAGCCAAACTTTACTATTTTGACAAGCCAAGCAATTTATTTATGAGCTGAAAATCACGTTTCCTTTTTAAGACGTGTTTCTTGATATCGATGAGCTTTTTATACAGATGCTAGGCAACTCTCGGTTGAGGGAATTTTTGCTGATAAAAGATTCCAAAAATGACTTGTACTTCAATTGATTTTTTTTTCCTGTCTTATTTGTGATTATAGTAAAATTAATCTTTACCGAAAAAATATCGTTTTACGTGCATATTATATATTGTCCGAAAAAATATCAGAAAAAGGGATAAAATCATGGTCTAAAAGAGATAAAAAAAATTTTAAAAATGAGTCAATGTATTCTAAAAAGATTTTATTCTAATGCTTTCTGACATGAAAATTATATCATATTACTATTACATCAGTACATCTTATATGCTGCAAATATAATGTGTACCGTAATTAATTTTTTGAATGCAATTTCTAATGAGTAAGTAAGATTTGCTTGTCGGTGATTGCTTTTACATCTGCTAATTCCCCAACAAATCCAAAGATAAGAATTTCTTCATAATAGTTTAGAAATAAGATTATAGGCTTATATGAGATATTAATATGCTTTTTATCTAACAATAATAATTTTTTCTATAAAACCAGAACTGGTGTTTGAATACATCATTCGGAACACAAATTACTGTTTTGCAATATGACAAGCATCTGTATTAATAGCATAGACTTAGCCGTGGATTGTTTGTACCATAATTATAATACATAATTTCTCCACTTGACGTAATGAAACATCAACACACAATGTAGAAATTGACTCACAAATCTAATTTTGCTATGATTAGTAAACGGCAAATAAGTTAGCAAGTGACATTTGGAATTTCTAGTTATAAGCATATATTAAAAGCATTTCCAACTGTAATTTTTTTTTAAAAAATTGCTATTTATTAAGATGAAGTATTTGCAAATAAATTAGTATATTTTTAAAAATAAGCTTATTGTTACTTATATTCAACACTGTAGTAACGTAATGTGATGATATAATTCGATAATAGTAAGAGAAAAATACACTAGTCAAAGGAAATCGCGAGATGCGCTAGATAATAGACTATTAATCTACTATCTTCTAGTCTATTAGTTAGTCTGTTATTCAGTTAGTATATTAGTTTATTATCTAGAGATGCAGTGGTAATAGACTAACTTCTAACCTACATTAACCCTGCGATACGCAGTTGTATGATTTGCATAAAGGATAACAATCATACGAAATTAGTTAACTACAACAATTTCCAACCTAGAAGGAAACAACTGCCCCTAGCTAAGATTTAGTTTGATCATTACTATTAGAAAAGAGTGTTTTACCCCACTTTGCTTCATGGAATGGGTACTGAAAAGAAATAGAACTTGCAATTACAACTTCGGACTACTTTCTTTGGATTGCTTAAGAGGTGAATGCAAAAATAATTTTACTGGTAGACAAAATAACGGAATTTTCGGGATACGCCTTCGAGGCAAAGGTATGACATGTTTTTATTCAATTAGAAGGCAACAAGAAAGACAACAGCAATGTAATTGGGATACAAGTTAAATATTACATGTACATCAAAGGAATTTGGTTCTTTTTTTCCTTAGTATAGTATCAAATTATCTGACTAAAATTATTAAAATTAAAAGTATGATATAGACTAAATTTGAGCTTTTGTCTGTCGTTTTGGTTTTTTATCTTTCCAAGCAAAAAATTATTTCTGCATTATTAGAAGAGGCTCTACGTTGTTCATCTATAAAATTTTCTTCCTAAGTTTGCTTCTTTTTCCTTTAGTAATTATTCTTGAACGAAATGGTTTGGATATATTTTTAAAAAATAATTAATTTAAGCTTTAAAACAATGTGATAATTGTTGTGTATAATCAGCCAAAAGAGGATACAACTTTCTTAATTATTAAAAAATTAATCATAACATGTTAAAACCAAACAATAAATTGAATTTTCGAACTATGGTCCCAATAATGTGTTGTTTTTGTTCATACATTAGACCAGCTTGATACTGAAAAATGTATTTATTTTATTTATTCACTTAACTTTTGAAATAAGAAGAATCAGTTACGGACAAAAGTCTTTTTAAATCAACTAAAATGCTAATATAATTACTTTTATATGCCAAAAAATATATGATAATTTTAAAAAATGCAAATAGTGTCTTCGGATGTTAAGTGATTTTTTTTTTCAGAATGGATATTTTTAAATCAGTTAATAATAGTCTGATTTGTTTTGAGAAATTTATAAAAAAAACACTTTGTAGCATTACAAAAAGAATCTTGCTTTTTTCTAAATAAAAAATAACTCAATTGAAAATCTGATTATTCCTCCCCTCCCACTTAAAACACTGTTAATTAAATGTTAATCTAATGTTCAATTCTTAAATACTTCTAATAATGATTTTTAAAAACTTCTTATTCTTTTCTGCGATATTTATATTTATGATAATAGAAAGAAAAATAAGAATCATCATATGCATATATAAAATTCAAGAATCTATTAGAAAATTCATTTTCTCTATTCTAAAATAACTGAAGGCAGAAATGGAAAAGTAAGTGAATTTTGTATTAAACCATGTTTGTAATTTGGATACATAGTCTCATTTGAAATATGCATTATTTGAAACATGTTTCGTAGAAATAAATGGAAGAAAAAAATTAGCATTGATAGCAAAAGCCTTTTTTCAAAAACGAAAATGGGAAATTTCATTTCCCAATGAATTTCGAACTAATTTCTTAAAAATCCTTTCTCTAAATTACTTGCATTACGCGAAGTCAAAATATATTTTGAACGATTTGAGTTAGTTTTAATGTTTGCTCATTGAGTTTCTAAAAGAGAAAAAAAAATCGTTTGATTTTTTTTTCCTTATTCTTACTTGTTCTTTTCAAAAATGAGAAGAAAACGATAATTCAAAGTACCGCAATGGGAATTTTAAATGCAATACCATTTATTTCGAATCTCGTAGAAAAGAATAAAAACTAAAGATGTTATGGTTTTATGGTTATTAGAGTTGCTGATCTTTCCTCTTAATTTTCATTAAATTATTTCAAGCGAAAAGGTTAAAATAATATCTTTCTCACATAAAAAAAGGAAATGCTCCATGAATTTTAGCTTCTTTTAATCCTTGACTATTTTTATGCGATTAGTGCAAAATTTCTCATATGCATGTTACTCTGAAGTTGTCGAAAAAATAAGAGAAACAGAAATAAAAGCAATAAATTCTAACATAATTGGATGCTGCAAACGGAATAAGAATGATAATAATCCTAATAAGATTTCTTTAACGGGATTTGCAGAAACAAGACAGTGCCAATAACCATTTCTTCTCGAATGATTCCTAAACGAGTTAACTTTTATTGGATTAAGAAAGAAAAGAAAGCGCCCTCGCTCATCGGATTCAAAGGAAACAAACCGTGAAATTCTTTCCCGCTAAGAATAATTAAAACTAATTTATTTTCCACTTCGATGTTAAATTCTCTTTCATTTATTTTTCGAAGGGCTTATTTCAAATGATATCTTATGAAGCTTCAACAGACGGATAGTGGTACTGCCTGAAAGGGCTTTCTTGCTAAATTAATAAAATGAAAACGATGCTGCTGATTTTAGGGATAAAAAAATCATAGAAGAAATATTTGTAGATCTAGTAACTCATTTGAATTTATGCGGAAGTTTTTTTCAAATTTTAAAACACTTTCGAATGCATGCCTCTCAAAGCCTACTGAAAAACAATTGTGAAGCATACCTAAAAACGCATGCTTCTTGTTTAGAAAAATGTATTTTTCGTGTTCCCCTTGTTTTAACTGAGGAAATTATTAAAATTCTCTAACAATGTGAATATTTAGAAATTTTATGAGAAACAGTGGTGGAATTAAGTATTTTCAAGCCCTAGGTAATGCAGATTTTTCTTCTTCATTAGCTCGACAGCTTCGGATGGGCCCTTTCCCAGAATTCCATTCCCTGTGGTCCCCTTCTTGGCTATGGTTTTTCAATTTGTCACATTATTAGATATGGAAAACAGTCGTTTATTTATTCCTTTTCAAGCCTTAGGCAATGCATGTTCTTCTTTTTTCTTCACTGGCTCGACAGCTGCGGTTGGGTCCTGTCCTTCCTCAGAATTCCATGCCATTCTGTCCTATTCTTGGCTAAAGTTTTCCAATTTGTCACCTTAATAGATATGAGATATAGTGGCGAATTTAGGCCTCTTCAAGCTCTAGACAGTGCACATTCTTCTTTTTCTTCTTCCTTCGCTCGACAGCTCCGGTTGGTCACGGTCCTTCCAAAGAATTCCATTCCATTCTTGTCTAAGATTTTCCAATTTCTTACCTTAATAGATATGGGAAACAGTAGCAGATTTAAGCCTTTTCAAGTCCTAGATAATGCACATTCTTTTTCTTCATTGGCTAGACAATTCCTTATGGGCTTTGACCTTGTTCAGAATTCCACCCAGTGCAGTCTTATTCTTAGCTAAGTTTCCCCAATTTGTCACATTAATCGCTTTCCAGTCTTTTTGCGGGCAGTCAATCCACATAAGTATTGGGGGTTTTTTTTCTTTTTCTAGTATCAAATGATTTAGCCAAAAAGAACTTTTCATTGGCTCGATTATCATTCAATTTCATTAACTATCCTAAACATTTAATCTTCTGAATTTTATAAATTTAAAAATATCTGGCTTTATATGTTATGCCCATTATTAGGTACATCTTTTAATGAGTGGTACATTTAGTTTAATATTTCAGCATATTTTTAAATCAATTAACACATTTATTTTGATTTAAATTTTTAAATATTAATCGTAATTATTAATTGATGGTTTCCTGATTTACTGGTGAATTCAAGCAAATATAACATTACAAATTATGACTTGCAGAAAATGTCAAAAAGAGTATAGAATAATATATTAAATGAAAAATTAATATTCCAATGTATACCAATCAATAATAAATTATACTTTCATTTATTTAATAATGATTTTGGTTATTCAATTTTAACTCAATGTGCTGACATATAATTTATATTAATAGAATTTGTATTTTTTATAAATTTATTTATTTGGCAGTTAGGGCAACATACATTTTTTTAATCGATCTGCTTGCTGCTCTAGATAGCTGCATAGTCTTAAATTATTTGCAGATAAAGAGGAAAGTTGTCATTTTTTCATTCAAAAAAAGATTTAATTGTTACCAGAATACATACCATCTGACTTAGATCTGACATCTGATTTTTTTTTTTTCAAAAGAGAAATACACAAAAGTAAAAGCTAATACTTCTTAAGCTAGAAATAATACTGATAATACTGAATGACTATGCTGTGATAAATAATATCTCTAGTACAAATATAAACTCTTAACATTTTATTTTATCTACGCAATATTAAAACATTTGTTAAAGTAGAAGAAAATGAATGATTCTCTAATGGGCATGATTATACTATCTTATTGGTACTAAAATACCAAGAAAATAAAAGTAAGTATGATTTAAATTAAATCATTCTATTCCTAATATAGCTCTAATTGACTATACATTAAGATTACATATTTTACAGAGTAAATATTTAAAAAGAATCAGCGTTTTTCTGTTGAATAATGAAATTCATTATATCTCAAAAGAAAAATTATTTTTTTCGCAACCTAGTTGAATTTAAATAAAATTGTTTTATACACTATTAAAATATATTTTCATAATCGTGTCAGTATTATTTTTCAACTAACTATTATTTTTCAACAATGTGCTGAAATATGGATATAAGCAGATTCCAAATTCCAAAATTGAAACAAGTTCATTCTAATTTATATATGCATAATATTTTCTATATATACATATATACAACTTTCTAAATAACCCTCTCTAAAAATAATTTCCTAATACCTGCTTCATTGAAACTTTAGCTTCTAAGTAACTCGGACTTGCATTTTCCTTACAGAAATAATACCCTATGTCGGTAAGTTCCGTTCTGAAACGATATGAATTCAGAATGCTTTTTCATGGCTTCTCTTTCACTACTTTCTGCTTTCCTATTCGGTATGCAACTCTGTTCCTGTTATGACTTTTGTACATTGTATAGAAAAAGGAAACTCTCGAAGTTATCTACGGGAACTTGGCGTAAACTGTGTCCAGCTGCCTTCGAAGAACTCAATCAATTCATTTTTTAAAGTATAACTTAAATAAACATAATAAAAAATTAATAAATACAGCTACAGTCCTATTCAAAAAGTATAGGACTGAAAATGAGTCCTAATGAAAATGGTATGATGACTAGCGAAAATAGTTTTTTTTTCAATGATGCACAACGCGTTCACGACGCATTTCTGCCACAGATTACAAGATATTACATGATCTCAAACGTGTAATTAATATTTGAAATTCTGTGCAGTATTTCTCCTCTAGTACATTGCTAAAAAAAGTTGAATACCAAATATTTGCTCTAATAATTAATGGCATATATCTTAATTTTATTCATGGTATTTAATAGTAGAAATCTTATTTTTATAAAGAGAGAAGTTTTAAAAAGTTGTCATTCCTATTTCCTGAATTTTAGAGTAATTTGTGAATATCATTAAATCTTTATTTTCCTTTTAGAGAGGATGATATTTCATTTAGGAAAATCATGATATCAGTTGATCGATATCGTTGAATTTTGAGTGATTATAATGGAACTTCAAAGAGAAATTTCAGTAATCTAGTTCTGTATATATTAAAAGTTTGACACTCTACCAATAGATAAATATGATATTATTAATTTTATCTTTCTGGATCCGTGAAATCGCACATGAAGTATTGATCATCATAAAATTGATAATTATATTTAAGTTTTAAGGTAGTTTTCAAATGAGTTACAATTTATATCTTTAAACCAAATGTTTGCTGTTAAAACAAGGAGATTTACATGTTATGCGCTGTTGTTTTTGGAATCTGTAAATAAAAATTGCGGCAAAGGAATGCCTAAATGTTTTTGCATTGCTATTTCAGCTATCATATATTTACCCAAAATAATTTTTGTAGCTTATTTCTATAGAAGATCGCAAACTATGTAATTATGTAATGACTTTGAGTTGATTATTCCAGTCCATACACTAAGAAAAATCAAGCCAGTGTTATTTATAATAGTAACCCTTTTTAATCTCAAAAATTATAAAACAGTTATACAGTTAATGCTTGAAAACATTGGTACAATTACAATATCATGCAATAATTGGTTATTTTTTTTCAACGACTGCTGTGCTGTAACCACGTTTTTCCAATTTAGAAAACTAAATAGTTTTGATTTTTATCCATTAAATTTTTAAGCTTCTTGAAGACTTTCAACTATGACTGTCATGCCATGTAAAAGTTGTGTCATTGGTCATAGCCATAATTATTCTGAGGAGCATTCTTTTCTTTGAACAGCAATGTTCTTCCCACTTTGATAAAAAGAGTTGGTAAAGAAATTTTTGATTTTCAATATCATCATAGTTTATAACGAGCTGCATATTCATATCTGAATAGAATTTATGCATCTTTGTTTACTAGGGTCTTCATTTATCTTGATTGAGAAACATTGAATTTTAATTCAAAGAAAACCTTGTATCAGTGTTATTGAAACATAACCGATTAGCAAGTTTCTGTATTCTTAGTTATAAGCTTCGGTTTACTGAGTATTTTTGAAATAGGAATTCCTGTGAAACTGAAATTTGGTTATTTCAATTGTCTGATCATTTTTTATTACTATTAGTCTAACATTTTTTTAGCTATAAGATTTAAATTTTCAAAACGCAAATACGCTATTCATTTACCAGAAAAATAAATAAACCATTCAATCAAAAAATCAAAATACAACAATTTCTTTTAATTAATTAGTCTTCTAGAAAAATTAAATCAGTGTAAATAATTCAGTTTAGTTATTTAAACGGAACGGAAATATGTCTTTCTTAGTTTTAATACTTTAATATATTTTATTTTAAAAAGAGAAATAATAACTTTCTTCGTGTGATAAAGCATTAATGCTTTTGCAGTTCAAATAATCATTATTTCATCTGGAAATGGACAAAACAAAAATATATCCTCTTATTTTTTATTTACAATATTTTTTCAAAAGCTTAATTTTCATTTTGTTTTCATAAGGGGAAATTATTTTTTTGTCTGACTTTCTTTACGCATGCAATATCGCCAATACAATTCTTTTCCGTCCTTTCTCGTCAAGGCTGTTTATTTTATTCGTTAAGGAAACTAATGAAGTATCGTAACTTTATTCCACCCAATGATTTCCAGAATTTAAGATGAAAGAAAACCAACAACAAGAAATAAAAAGGGGTTGTTTTCCCTTCATATTTTAGCATACATACAACCACTGTTTTTGTTCCTGTATTAAGCAAACATATGTGCCCAGTCGTAAACATAAAAATCACCAAAAACTTCCAATTAATTATTTTCTACCAGAGGTCGTCATTTCCGGTTTTAATTGCATGAGTTTTATGTTTTTCAGTTCTAAAGATTTTACACTAATTTAATCTAAAGGAAATTAATTTTTTTTCAAAGTAAATTTGTATTATGCACAATAAATGCATTTGAATTATGAAATGAATATGGGAATGATTATGGTGGGAATGAGTTGAATTGAAATGTATTTTGAAATGAAGCTAAAGTTGCAATAAATTATAAAGTGAAAATTCTATATTTTTCCAATAGAACAAAAAATACCGCTTAAATTAATTTAAATACCATTCCGAAACCTCTATCATCAAGTTTTGAATTAAAAAAAACTTTCCGTAGAAAAACGTCCTTTTCTTCATAATATTTTTTTTTTTTAATTTAATTAAAAGCATTTATTTACAAAATATTTTTTATTACAATGTAAATATATTAGTTCATTTTTGCAAGTTTAACTTTGTATGTTATTAAAAAATACTTACATAAAATTTTGTATTATTTATATATCTATTTATTTATCACTTTTAATATCTGAAATTTTTAATTCCTGTAGAAATAATTTAAAAATTGTTTTTTGATCTGAAATCAGAATCAACGCTCTATATAATTATTTAAATGGTCTTAACTAATCAAATTAAAAGAAAGTAATTAGGGTAGATTAAAATAAATAAAAACATGTTAAAACATGAATTTCTTATTTATTTCCTGAACTAAAAGGTCACATCACAGAATGACAAAATAAAATCGCAGTCAACAATAATCTACAATGTCTACATTGATCTACACAACATAAAATTGTGTAGATCATACTATGTGTCTACACAATATAAAATTGTTCCAGTACATATACAGCATGAATCTGCGCAGCTTGATTACAAATTAGCTTGGATTAACCGCTAATTTGTTATTAGAAGCATCACTAAGCAGAATCCGTGAATACCGGGTTTCAAACCAATGAAGTAGTAGCATGGTCGGTACATAATACTAATTGTAAAATATTATTTTAAACTTAGAATACTTTTGGGATTTATTTTGATTTAACATCTGAAAACATTTAATTTAGAAACATATTTGACTTTTTTTCTTTTTTGTTTTTTGATGTTTGATAAGAATATCGATAAGAATAGTTTTGAATAATACCTGATAAATTATTTAGAAAAATCTGTCAATACGATGATTAAAAAATCTGCTGTGGTCTTGATCTTGGCTTCAAATCCTCTCATCTCAGTTTTTTATTAATTAATTTCTGGTACATAATTCCAAGTAGAGTAAATTCTCATATTCGCACTTTAAATGCTGTTTCCGGATAGAAATGGAAATGGTTCGTAGAATCCAAAGATGTGTTGCAACAAGATTCCTAAAAGTTAAGAGTTTTGGCCAAAAGAGAATGCTTTTTGATTTCCAGATCTTGAAAACTAGAAGTCTCTACTACTTTTATATAAAATGTGTTTCTCAAAATGTAATTTCTTATAAATAGCAGGCGAAAAGGCAGAGAAATATAATAGTTTCAATAAACCTAAAAAGGAAAGTTATTTATCAGGAAACATTCTTATAAGCCTTAAAACAGCTGTAATATTTATATTTCTTTTTCAAAGCCTAAGTATATGTATTAAAACGAAGGCAACACAAAAGCAACAAGTATGAAAAAAAATTTCTGGAATTGTCCGTCTGTCTGAAAACAGAATAACTCAAAAACATTTTAAAGTAGACGACTGAATCTAATATAGGATCTTTACATCCAAATTTCTATCAAATTTTGTTTGAAATCCATTCTCAAGAAATTTGTCAATCAGTCTGTCTGTATAAAAATGAACATTATAACTAATAAACATAAAGGGGCAAAGAAATAAAATTTTGTACAATTTTAGTACCTACAGCGTAGATCCATATTAAACTTATCACTCCATCTGACGATTTGTTGATCTTACATTCATATGCTTTTAGAAGTTAGCTCTAAAGCTTTGATTAGGGTTGACAACCTACAGATCATATCATCGTTTGCATTGGAACTTATTTTATGTTCGTAAGGATGAATAATTGTTCAATTATTTTACTCGTTTTAAGCGCAACTTGAACTATCAAATTATATACGCTTGTGAATTATGAATTAAAATACACTATTTTATAATTTTCAGAAATTAATTATTAATTATCTGATTTTATTATTAAAATTTTTATTCCTTTAGCGAATCTCCAATTGAAATTGATTTGAAAGATTTTGTGAAATTTATAAATTATATTTTTAAAAATTAAAAGTAAAAAATAATGGAATCCCCCCCCCCAAGAAATATTTTTGTAACACTAATAAAAATGGGATTTTAGATCTGTTCTTATTTGGCTTTCCGTTGTACTTTTAGCGTTCAAACAATTTTTGCAGTTATGTATTCTCAAAATGCTCATATATTTATAATTTTATAAGGAAATTTCTAAACTATTCTAAATTATTATCAAATTAAACTATTCTAAAATTATTATAGTTAGCTATCCAAACACAAATATCGGCAGAATTCAACAATAAAATTAAAAAAGATATTTATATAAGATGAATAAACTTAATTACCTACTGATAATACAAAATAATTTGTTTGTTTTTTTTTGTCTCTCAATTCTATTATAATTTATATAAGATGAATAAACTTAATTACCTACTGATAACACAAAATAATTTATTTGTTTTGTCTCTCAATTCTATTATAATTATATATTAGAATTTTATAAACTCATATGACGTTTCAGTTTTACTTGATCAAACAGGAGTTTAATTCTCAACTTGTTTTCACTATTCCCTCTCACTTTCAAATCGTAACTGAAGCTAAAAATAATATAAACAGGCATTATATAAATTCCACAGTAAACAATTTAGGAATTTATCCTTTAATTCGTTGACTATTTTTCTATGTTTTCTTTTCTTAGAAATGGATTTAAAAGCATTCCATTCAGTATAAAAAACAGAAATTGCCACAAGGACTTTTGGCAAATCCCAATGCTCTTAATAAAATTTATTTAATCCTTTAACTGTCTCCATTGCCTGAAAAATAAAATAAGAGAATTGTTATTTTACCCGAATAAATTCTTTGCCTAAAAGGACAAAAAATAAGCATCCGGGATGAAGAAAGCATTACTAGCCTGAGGACACTTTTGAGATATAAATAATTTTACGGACAACTGTTGGAACAGTATTCTTTGTTAATGACAAAAAAAAACCATACTTGACTCCATTTTATTTATGAAAAATGATTGAAAAAATATAACAACGAAGCTGTTGTATAGAAAAGTAAAAAATGGCAGTATATTTCTTTAAATGTGGATTGAATAAGTGCGTTACAATTTTTCTGCTTTTGCATTCTTGCATATGAAGTATACAAAAAGAAGAATTTTATAATTGTGAAAAATTTTGAACTGAAGATTTTGACAAATATCCACGTTTCAAATTTCCTTGTGTCCGAAAAACATATTTTTGTAATGATGTCTATCTGTCCATAAAACATGACAACTCAAACATTCTTCGTGCTAGATAGATGAAATCTGGTATCCTTATCTTTCTACTCCAACCCACCCGAATATGCCACAAAAAAAAAATCTGAATGATCGGAACCGCTGCGACAGCACCATTGGCGGGAATTATGGTTGAGTCTTTAGAACCATCACCAGCCACGGTACAACTCTCCCTATGGGAAATACGTCCCGTCATCGATAGGAGGTAACCGACTCCACCTATACCCACCCTGTTCTTTGCCCATCCGGGTGATAAGAACCAATTACCCTATCCGAAGCTTCTCATTCTTATTTCTGAGGTGGCTCTTGGTGGGAATAAGAAATTTTGTATGTGGTCTTTGCATTATCTGTAGACATTTGTCGAATTGCAAAGAAAATACAGCCAGAGTAAGTTTCTCTGTCTGTCTATTCATATGCAATTGAATAACTACATAAGGGGAAAAAAGCTAGATGGATAAAATTTGATGCAATATTTTAGCATCTAAAGTGTAGGTTTGTAGCAGATTTTACTCTGAAATTGCCTGTTAACTGTTTAAGTCTGACAGTCTTACATTCACACGCATGAAAAGACGATAACACAAAAATGAAAAGATTTTGATAAATGAAACTTATTATGTGATTTTCAAGTTTAAATTTAGTTTTATGTCACTTTTTAGTTTAAATCGGGCGGAAAAAAAGAGTTCGAAATGATTATTCGATTTTCTTCTTTATACTGCAAAGCACAAAATGATCATGTGTTTGTCTCTAAAATTGGAAATCCGAGAACTCATGATTTTCTTAATTTTTTAAGCATGGGGAGAAGGAGAGGGAGGGGGTGGTACAATACATTTTTAGGAAATATGCTAGAAAGTTTCAGGAGGATCATTCCTACGGATTTAAAAATGTGTCTTCTTTTAAAATTCAATGTCTTAAAATTCAACAGTTTTTCCTGAAAAATAAACTTATAAAACCTGAAATATTAATCATTTCAATCAGGAATATTCTAATTGCATTTCTCGTGACAAGTTTATTTCTTTAATCCATGTTGCCAGATATCAAAGTATTGTAGATATTAATCAGGCAAGTTGAAAATAATTTCCAAAAACAAAGACAGAAGATTGTTAATCAAGCATTATAAATAAAATGATACTTGTATTGCAAAATAACAAGTTCTGAGCTTTTTTTATTAATTCCTTATCTTATTATTTAGACAAACATTTTAAGAACTCACAATTCACTGAATAATGAAAAAATATCAGTGATATTATACATAGATAATACTCTAAATAATTTTCCGAGAATAACCAATATTTGGTTAATTAATTTAATTGTTATGTAAATCCTTGGAGTAAAATTATTTTATTGCAAATAAAACGCTTTTAATCACTTTTAATCAAATATAATCGGTTATTTTATAAAATGCGTAAGAAGTATTTTCTTAAAGCTTTTCGGAATTACTTTTTTGAAGACAATTCATATCAAAATTCATATTTCCTAAATTAAAATTTCCTAGACAATTTATATCTCCATATAGAATTTCCATGCTTATTTGTTTTGTATCTTTACAGCGAATCCTTTAATTATAAATCTGCTCATAGCCAGGAGATTTCCTGTTATGCGAACGGGGCAGAAAATTCTCCCTCCATCTACTGATCCATCTTCCTTAAGGAAGCCCTTCCTCTTTGAGTGCACGTCCTGGGTAATCCCAAGGTATAACTCACTAATATTACCTCCCGGGAAATGGACGGAATCATTAAAGTTCCGGTAAGCCTGCTCCCAATGATTCTCAGGAGTCTGAGTCTTTGAAAAAAATTCCTCTTAAGACTAGATAATGAAGAGCGCAAGCTTTGCAGCAAGACTGGCGATTAGCAGATTCTTAACGCTTACTAGGAAATTTTATTACCTAATATTTAATAATTAGGAGCAATTACACTCTCACAAATAGAGTTAATTTAACCATTTCGTTGTGATCTAATGGCACACTCTGTGCAACCTTATACTGTTATAAGGGATAACTGTATAATATTCTACATGTAGAATGTTATACAGCATGTCATATCTACAATGATATTTTAAAACTGAATTGGCGATTATTACTTTTTTGACTTCAAGGTAATTATAAATTTGTATTATTTCTTCTCTGCGCAACTGGGTTCATAGTAAGGTAAATAGATTTACATTTATTTAACAGATGTTAATTTGACCTTATATTGATGGCCCTCGACCTGCTGTTTAACTTGGTGATGAAGAAGAGAAGGCAAATCAAAAAAAAAAAAATCTAGAATGAAGATGCTACCTCCATTCGGTGTAGATTATCCCTCAAGGTTTTCTCCAATGTTCAAAAGGAAAACTTATACTCCATCTGTCTCAGCAATGGTAGCAATTGAAGGTAGCTGTCATAGCTTATGGTAGCAATTGAAGATAGCTGTCATATCTTATGGTAGCAATTGATGAATTTAATTTGACCAATAATAATACTAGCAAAAAAATATAGAAAACAACATTTTTTTATCAAAAAATTAGACTAATTTAAACAATAAATTAAAAAAATAGTACTCCTTTTGTTTTAAGTATTTAGATAGTATTAAATTTTTTCTACCATTTTGGTACTGCGTTTAAAGCTTGTAGATAGGAACCTTTGGTTCTGCATTATCTTTCCATTTGATTCACAGTTTTATTTTTCCAAAGTGCATATTATCATCATATTCAACTTGTTTGTGTGTGTGTGTGTGTGTGTGTGTGTGTGTGTGTGTGTGTGTGTGTGTGTGTGTGTGTATTATTTACTTACTTACTTACTTACTTACTTATTTACTTATTTATACTAAAAATTAAAAGATATGTTGAAACCAATAGTAGATACCATTGATTTTAATTAAAGTTTCACAATTCTCCGCTAGAGTATAACTTGCAGCAACATTCGCCAATAATTTATGCATAAGTATTCACTTGCTGCAATTATTATAAGATTAAAAAGTTAAACTAAAGTGAATCAGCGTACTGTTATTTGCGTATACGTTGCTGATTACTTCAAGTGTTGTTTATGTATAAATTTCAACTGTGTATTTGTTGCCGTTGTTTTATATTTTCTTGGAGACTAAAGCGTTATTATTAGTTATTGAGTTGATTGGGCTTTACATTACACACTCACGGTAGGATTATAGAAATTGTATGTAGAATTTAATTTTGGTTACAGTTTGACAGCATTTATAGAATTAGTTTAAATTTTTGTACCATATAAAAATTAACACAAGAACTTCATTGATAAAGATACATTTAGATTTCATTTTCCAAAATTCCATTCATTCAGAAAAATATCCAAAAATACAATAGAATCAAATTAAATATGATTATTCATCTCATTTATGGTGAAGTTAATAAATTGAAATACAACGATTAAAGTAAAAGAAATAAATCTGTAACTAATCAAAGTAAATGCTAACTTATTGTGAATTTTCAAATGTTGGACAGATCTGCTCTTATTTTACACAATCCGGGCTTGCCTGGAAGTGTTTTCATTCGTTTTTTCCTACCACCATATAAGTCTAGCTATTTTTCTACGAAACAAAGAGATCATTTTCTCACCTAATGGAAACACAAAACTTAAAAAAAACAGTTGCAGCATTGTTTCTGGCCTCTCCTGCAGTTTTTGAGAATTCCCCTCCTCTTTGTGTTTAAGGTATCTTTGAGTATAAGATTTGAATTTGATTTGAAATTTAGATTTTTTCATGGATCAAAGAGACTGGGAGCAATAAATAATTCTCATCAGAAATTTGATGTCGAATTTTCCGAAAAATAAAATATTTTCTCAATACTTTGTAAGCTAAAAATGGCAAGCATGTACAAAGAACGGTTTCCGTTCTTATAGTCTCCATTTCCAAAAAACATTCAGTCGCTTAAAATTCAATAAGAAAATTACTAAATAAAGAAGATTTCATTTATCAGAATTAGAATTATCTGGGTAATTTTGAAATAAAAGAAAAAAATATATAAACAGAATCATCTTGAGTAAAAGATTTCATTTTGACTGATATATTTGAAGAGTGATACTAAATACAAAATGTAAGTATGCAGACTGTAAACATCAGTGTTTTTGTAGATAAAGCAATACGTTATAAGAAAGTTTTTTTTCCCTCTGAGAAATATTTTTTTCCTTCGATCATTCGAATTCAGTTCATTTCAATACCCAGGGTAGTTATTTCACCCCTTTGGTTTTAGAGCCCAAGAATGCGAACATATCAGCAAAAAAAAAGAACACATAGTAATAAATATATAAAATGTATAATGAAACCAGAACGGCAAATTTTGAAATGCGTAAAATTTGACAGAGTGAGTTGAATAGTAAAGTAATATACTGTAACTGTATAATAATATATACTGTAACTATAAAAAAACTATAAAAATATACTGTATAATAAACTGTAACATAATAAATATAATGATACAGTATGTAACAAATATTTACAAGCAACTATAAAAATCCACAATATAAAAATGGATTTCACAAAAAAATTGATAAATCAAATCCAATCATCCGAATTGAATCTAGTCCCAATTAATCTAGATAATTGAGTTCGTTATCACATTTCCTCCAACTATTATCATGAAGCCTTAGAGATTCTGTGATTGTTAACAAATAGTTCCCATTTCAAACTAGATTCCTTTAAAACGAAGTGCAGTATGTTGTTTCAGCGCTCTTAAATCGGACACTCAGAATCAACTGTTTCCTTGATATGGGAGTGGTAGGTTAGAGAGGAGGTTACCAGATCAGTTGTCATCCTAGGAATTTGAAATTATGAATATCAACCTAAATAGCCCTTTCTAGCTTTACAATGAGATGTTTATATAACTGATTCAATTGTTTGAACCAAGGTGTAAAAATTAATAGAGAGAGAGAGAACCATCAATCTGTTTCACAATTCCATAACTCTTCATTCCATGATCATATTCTTGCATAAAATAATTCCTCTATTCAAAAATTACTTACAAGTTATAAAACACATTTGCGGAAGCTTCTATAGAAATATAAAAAATACGATTTCTTCTCCTTTAAACTTCGAAAAGACTTTAAAAATAATTGTGTGGAATGTAGGAAATTGGGTATAAACTCTATATCCGCTGCTTTCTGAAAATACAATGCACTTTCCGGAAATTAATGGAAATGCATCTCGTTTTAAACAAAGCTTAGTATAAGTTTAACTTATTTTAAAGATAGAGAGAGAAAAAGAAAAACAACGTATTCCACGAGGCCACTTGCTGAGATTGAAGAAGAATCCCTTTGGAACTGAAAGAAGAATAGTGTGGGGAAAAAAAGATTTTCTTCAAGGGCCACACTGGATTTTCTTGTTCTTATATCCTAACTTATTGCGCTATTATTTCTTTTGTTTAACTCCAAGGTGACCAATTTTTCTCCATGTTTTAGACTATAGTCTGCTTACTACTTATTGCTTACTTACAATTGATAAGAAATAATTCTGAAGAAGGTGGCATGTATACAAATTACATTTGTTTATACGCAGTCAATTCACAGATAAGAATAGTATATCAATAAATGTTGTCAAAAAAATTCGCCCCAAAATATATAAATATATTTTTGTGAAAAACGAATTTTTTATCTAATTATGAAAAGCATTTTGCCACAGAATATGTTTCATTGGATGGATTATCCTTCAAAAAGTAATTGACGTAAATTGTTTCCATTGCAATAACGTGATTTTATATGTATTTGTAAATGTATAATATCAAAATTTTAATAGATAATTTTAAATATATTAATAATACAACAAGATAAATCCTACTAGAATTTTCTTTTTAAACATTTATCAGCCCTCAATGATTAATTGTCCATTAAATCATATAATGTGCTGGACACTATCGAATTGAAGCAAATAATTACAATAATTTAAAATTCTTTTTAAAATGACCACTGAATATATCTTGGATACGCTTTTTGTTTAAATTAAAACGGATCACTTAATATGATTTTATTCTCTCAACTGTCTCGTATAATTTCAGAGAGTGATGACTAGGGACAAAGGATAGTTTTAGAGTGTATGGTGTCCCTAGAGTCGAGGGTGGGGTTAGACTACTCTCAAGAGATGCTAGGTTGAAGAAATGGTCGTCGTTGTAGTTGGACAGTAATTTAGACAATAATCGGCTATACTTTTCCTGTATATACCGCGTAGTTCAGGGGTGACAGGGTGGTCGATTGCACATGACTGTTCTTCATAACGCATGATTTCTATACGGTTATTTTACCCATTTTTTTCTTAAAATCTTCTCAATATAAGCAGCATTAATCGTGAATTTTTAATAAATGGCAGGAATTAAATGAAAATAGCCCAAATCTGGTCTTTAATTGCAAGCATTACAACGTAATAAATTCATTCATTCACTTAATTAAATGACAAATATTTACTGAGCTTAATAAAACAAGATCCAAGAATTCTATAGTTTTTAGGATATTTCGTTTTAAAATGTTGGATTCAAACTTAAATATGTTGAATTGTTTCCTTAAAAATATAATTCAATGTAAGTTACAAGTAATTAATCTCTCAGATCTGCGATGGAAAACATTATTTGAAATTAATTGATGCTATTGATAATTTTTAAATGTTAGTTACAGAAAAAAATTATTAAAAAATGTTATCAATAACAATTTTATTATAAATCACAAATGTAATATGTAGGAACATAACATATTTAAGATCAGCATGATGTTATTTATATGACTTTTTAAATAAATAAAGTACCTATTTATGAGCAGATAAAATAAAAATAAAAGTGCCAAAATAACTTTGAGTTGTTTCATACAAAATTAAAATAATTTTATAAAGAAACCTGGTGTGATAAAAAAAGTTTTTTTTTAAACCGCGATAATTCAACATATTCTCGATTAAAAGACGTTAATTTTCTAAGTGAAAAGGCGTAGTTAAAAATTTAGTGAAAACATCTTTTTTTTTTTTTTTCAAAAACTGCGTATTTGCATACGCTGTACATTTTACTTATATTAACTTTAAAAAAGCAAGACTTCGATTATTATTTATTTTTTCATTCTTACTTAAAGATTATTTTTAAAAAATAGTTGGGTTCAATTAAGTAAAGAGAAAATTTAATTACGTATTAGAAAGTTTAATTATGTAAAAAGCAAAAGAATGCAAAAAAAAATAATAATAATAATAACTTCAAAAGTTGTAACTGATCTGTTGGTCTTTTTTTTTTAATACTATAAGAAATAATCAATTTTAATGAATATTTAAAGATTTTTTTTGCATACTCCTTGGAATTTTCATCGAGTGCTGTAAACAAAATCAAAATTTATAAAACTTAATAATGTCACAAGTACATAAAACTTTTCTTTCTAAAGAATAACTTTGAAATTTTTCATAAGTATTTGCAAAAGAAAGAAATATTCTTTTAACTATCTAAAAAATACATTTTTAATTATAAATAATGTTTTGTTGCCTTTTTAAGGTCGTTTTAAAGTTACAATTAAATCGATTGAGTTTTTAAGAATTTTGTTTACTAAACATTAAAAACCATTTAATTCTAATCTCACATCGATCAGCTTACACAAAGATGTTGAAGACAAGTCAAAGGATGTGAGGGAATCGAGTTTAGTTTATATATAAACTACAATAAAGAAAAAAGTAATAAGTAAAAATTAATCATTAAATAAAGAGCAAAAAACAAGAAAAAGAGAAAAAAAAATTTCAGCATCCTATTAATATTTACAATAATTCATGCCGGCTTCCTGGCATAGGGGTAGCGCGTCTTCCCCGTGATCTGGGCGTCCTGGGTTCGAGTCCCGGTTTGGGCATGGTTGTTCTTCTGTTGTTCTATCTGTGAGATGTGTGAATGTGCCCTCCTGTAAAAAGGGGTTGTGCAAGCGAATGAGTGATGCGTGAGTAGCAAAGTCGTACTCTTGGCCCTAGTTGGCGCTGCTATAAAAAATAAGAGACGTCCCCCTCAGGCTTAAATCGCTGTCTTCGTAACAGCGGGCTTGTCAGTGGCAAGTGCCATAAGAAACAAACAAACAATAATTCATATAGATCATGGATTAACCTAAAATTTTTGTTCAAAAGAATCAAATAAAATTTCTTTCAAAAACTCACGCTTAGTAAAGATTTCGGTTTTCGCGAATATAATCTGAAGGACATTAGAATTTCTTTTTTGTATGTATGCGAAAAATTATTCCAAAAATAATCGAAAGAAGATGCTTATATTTCATACTGAGGCGCTTTATGCATATCAGGCAAATATAAACAGATAATTAAACAGATCATATTAGCAAGAAACTATGCATTTATTTTAAGCTAAAAGGTATTAAACAAACCACCACCACCAGAAGCTATTTAGCAAGTGAGACGCGTACTATGCATTTGGCAGCTTTTTACTTTTTGTAGCATGTCGGCAGGCATCACTGACGATCCTTCGAATACACCAAAGTGACTAGAAAGCCCCAGTACCTACAAGAATTTTAAGCATCACTTCAATATAAAATCTACCCAGGTCACGTCTGGTGAACGTGATTGTCACTTAAACGAAAGGAAACACATGTTTTTTTCAGCAAAGTCGATACAACAAGGCACGCAAGATCGTAACGTACTGTTCCGCAGTGACTATACAGAGTTTTTCAGCTGGATATAGGACAACACTTTTCAAAAAAAGGTGCAGTATGACGATCCTTCAAATGTACCAAAATGACTAGGAAGCCCTAGTACCTACAAGAGTTTCAAGCACTCTTCAATATAAAATCTACCCAGGTCACGTCTGGTGAACGTGATTGTCACTTAAACGAAAGGAAACACATGTTTTTTCCAGCAATGTCGATACAACATGTCACGCAAGATCGTGAGGTACTGTTCCGCAGTGGCTATACAGAGTTTTTCAGCTGGATATAGAACAACACTTTTCAAAAAAAGGAGCAGTATGACGATCCTTCAAATGTACCAAACTGACTAGGAAGCCCTAGTACCTACAAGAGTTTTAAGCACTCTTCAATATAAAATCTACCCATGCCACGTCTGGTGAACGTGATTGTCTATTAAACGACAGGTTTTTTTCCAGCAATGTCGATACAACATATCACGCAAAAGCGTAACGTACTGTTCCGCAGTGACTATACAGAGTTTTTCAGCTGGATATAGAACAACACTTTTCAAAAAAAGGAGCAGTATGACGATCCTTCAAATGTACCAAAATGACTAGGAAGCCCTAGTACCTACAAGAGTTTTAAGCACTCTTCAATATAAAATCTACCCATGCCACGTCTGGTGAACGTGATTGTCTATTAAACGACAGGTTTTTTTCCAGCAATGTCGATACAACATATCACGCAAAAGCGTAACGTACTGTTCCGCAGTGACTATATAGAGTTTTTCAGCTGGATATAGAACAACACTTTTCAAAAAAAGGAGCAGTATGACGATCCTTCAAATGTACCAAAATGACTAGGAAGCCCTAGTACCTACAAGAGTTTTAAGCACTCTTCAATATAAAATCTACCCATGCCACGTCTGGTGAACGTGATTGTCTATTAAACGACAGGTTTTTTCCAGCAATGTCGATACAACATATCACGCAAAAGCGTAACGTACTGTTCCGCAGTGACTATACAGAGTTTTTCAGCTGGATATAGAACAACACTTTTCAAAAAAAGGAGCAGTATGACGATCCTTCAAATGTACCAAAATGACTAGGAAGCCCTAGTACCTACAAGAGTTTTAAGCACTCTTCAATATAAAATCTACCCATGCCACGTATGGTGAACGTGATTGTCTATTAAACGACAGGTTTTTTTCCAGCAATGTCGATACAACATATCACGCAAAAGCGTAACGTACTGTTCCGCAGTGACTATACAGAGTTTTTCAGCTGGATATAGAACAACACTTTTCAAAAAAAGGAGCAGTATGACGATCCTTCAAATGTACCAAAATGACTAGGAAGCCCTAGTACCTACAAGAGTTTTAAGCACTCTTCAATATAAAATCGACCCATGCCACGTCTGGTGAACGTGATTGTCTATTAAACGACAGGTTTTTTTTCCAGCAATGTCGATACAACATGTCACGTAAAAGCGTAACGTACTGTTCCGCAGTGACTATACAGGTTTTTTCAGCTGGATATATGACAATACTTTTCAAAAAAAGGAGCACTGAAATCACGCCAAACAGTCACATGAGGAGAAGGCGATGATTTGGTCAGGTACTCAAGGATTTGGCATTGCCCAGGTACAACTGTTTTACATATTGGCATCATCATGTATTATAGTGAAACCTGGACTTCATTTATCCATGTCACGTTCAATATCCATTATAAGAAATGCGCTATTTGTGCCAAGACCCATGTAGCAAATTGACTTTCATCTTATCTTCCGATAATAAATAGTAAAGTGTCTGCATCTGGCACGGTTATAGATCCAAGACTGAGTGAAAAATACGTTGAATCGACAATTCGTTGTTCTCCTAATTTCATTGATATCTTGGCTGCCAATTCTTCCATGACACTTTTATAAAACATGGACACATTCCGCGCTCCAGGATGGTCTGCCACTTGGAGGGTGATCCACCAAACTCTCTATTATCTCAAAATGTGTTCTAAATTCAGTACCTTCAAAACATGTACTAAATACAACAAGGCTTCAAATCTATTTTACAAATGTAATAGTTGTGTATTCACCATTCTTGTTGAACAGTTTAAACATCTGATAACGATAGTATGTTGCTGAAATCGAATGACAGATCCATCTTCAGCTAGATATTTTATTGTGGGCTTGAGTTGCATAAAACGTTTTAGTATGACGTGTGAGTGCTCTCTTTTGGTTACTTTTGGAATAATTCTTTATATATGGAAAGAAATTGAAAACTTTCAGACTTTTCCTTATATTAAAGATTTCTTACTAAATTGGCACAACTATGTATCCTGTATATGTTGATGCCTGATATAGTTCAGATGATTAATCGGTTATTTGTTTTTATCATATTATCATAATCTTAATTTCTGTTACGATAAGATGTAGATAAGTAAATTAGTTCGTATGACCAACTTGATCGTTATCTAAAAGATCTATCCGTCTAGACGGCTGCTAACCTTTTAATAATATCTCGGATATGATTTAACAAATTATCTGACATAAGTTTGTAGTAGAATTTTTCACAGATATCGGCAAAATATTTAAGATATTATATATATATATATATATATATATATATATATATATATATATATATATAATACACTGAACCTTTAAAAGTTAAGGTAAAGCATATTTTCTAAACTCGCCATTAAAAAAGTGGCATTAAGATTAATATTAAGATTCGTTACTATCATTTATATCAGTGGTTCTTAACCTATGGGTCGCGACCCAAAATTGGATCGCGAAGCATATTTCTTGGGTCGCGCTGAGTCGAACCAAAAAAGTTAGTAATACACCAAATTTCAGACATTTTAGAAATGACGACTTGAATAAATATCAACAAGCGAAAATGAATGTGATTAACAAGATCAAAAAATATCAGCTGATTAAAAAGCGAGAGCAAAAAAAGTACGTGTGATGATATTAACGGTGAGAACTAAAGGGAGCAAAGCTGGCGAGGGCGTACAAGAGAAGCGCGCCAAATATCTTAATTTACTTGTTGAAGACAATAATATTGATATCACAGATTTTGAAATACAGAAAATTATTATTAATCATTTAGAAAAACTAATAGCAGACTTTGATCGATATTTCCCTGCAGACGATGTTTTCAAATATAATTGGGTTCGAATGCCATTTCATTTTGATGTAAGTGATTTGCATGAGGAATTTGTTAATATTAATCAATTTCAAGAACAATTAATAGAAATACAAAGTGACCAAGCAATTCGATACAATTTCTACAAAAACACTGAATCTTGATTTGCTTTCTGGTTAAAATTAAAACCCGAAAAGCCAATAATTGTTAAAGAAGCCCTAAAAGTATTATTGCTCTTTTCAACAACATATATGTGTGAGGCTGGTTTTTCGGCTCTGTGTGTAATCAAAAACAATTACCGGAACAAGTTAAATCCTGAAATAGATATAAGGTGCTCCTTGACAAGCATTCAACCGAGGTTTGAAGATCTTTCAAAATGTATTCAAGCACAAGGTTCTCATTAAAACTGTATGACTTGCATTTAAAATTTAAAAGACTTAACATATGTTTTGATATTTCTTTTTTTTTAGGAATAAGTTAAAATGTCAATTTTTTTCAAAAAGTTATAAATATATTTTAATTTGGTCAAGAAAAATTATTAAAAACACTTGATTATTAATTAAATTTTCCTTGGATCGAAAAGTACTTTTGTTTATCTTTATTATTAAAAAAATAAAAAATTTGTAAGTTAAAAAAAAAATTATTATCGTAGGATTGAAGATTTTTTAAAAATACGATCTAAAATAAAACAATGAAAAAATTATGACTTTTTCTCAAATATTTCTCAAATTTAAAAAGGTTAAGGCTTAAAAAGGTTAAGAACCACTGATTTATATGCATGATCGTAACGAACATTAAGAAAACTTTTGTAATAACTACCATATTTATTTTAAAGAATCGATTATTTATAAAAAGTTTAATCTTTCTAATTCCATATGTAAAATTTGTGTATAATTGTTGATCTTCAGTTGGTCATTGTTTTGTTGACAATATCAGGGAGAGTCTGGCAATGCCTATGAGAAATGGACTGCCAGATTTGCTAAGGTGGCGGGCGATCGGATGGATGGAAATGGGTTTGTTACAAGCTGATGTTTCTAGACGCCTCAATCCGTCTCATAGCATAATTAAACGACTTTAGGATTAGTTTCTGTGTCTGCATCTAAAAATACGTTTCAGACCGACCACCAGTTACAACATTTGAGGAAGACTGCTATTTAGCTTTTTCGGCTCTAAGAAGGAAGACCACTAAAATTGGCTCAGCTTATAGCGCATCATTTTGGGGCAACAGGTACAAGAATTGCGAATCCTTCACAATATAGATCTGTATTCAAGATGGCCAATTGTGTGTTTCCTCTTGAAGCCAGGACACAGATCTTCCCCTTTATGTTGGGCAAGATAACTGTTCTTCTGGACCACTCAGCAATTGCCTTCTATACTTTACAAAGACGAGTCCAGTTTCACAAGGAAGACTGAGGGTGATAGCTGTGCCGCAGAGTTCAGCAATTAGCATTTTATTTATTTTTTTAAATTATTCTATCTTTCATAAATTTCTAATGTTTTTGCATGAGATATATATTTTTATACTTTAAATTAAATGACTTGTTTCACCTAAATATAAATAAGAATAACTGAATAAGTGTCACATTGAATAAAGTTTTTAAGCCAGGGCTTCTCAAAGAACTATAAACTAACTTGTAATAAACTAAAATCATAATTTATTTCCTTGCTTTTGGTTTTATAATTGCTTTTTGCCATTTTAAATTCTTTTTAACGAAAATACTTATTATGTCACATATTTAAGTATTAATTTCAATTATTTGAGTGATCTGTATTTTTAAAAAGAAGTCCATGCAGAATATAGATTTTTTTTCCTAATTTCCTAATATGATGTCCCAAAACCTTTGAAATATTACAAAGTAAATAACTGTTATTCAAAATTTGATTACCAAAGTCCAATTCATATCATTTTATATTACTGTACACTTTCTAAAGCAGTTTATATTTAAATTTTCGTTGAAGCATTCCATGAAAGTTTTTACGGAAGAAATATATAATCGTGTTTCTTTTATAACATAATTCCATTTAAACTTATTATTTAATAACTTTGAAAGATAAATTTATTTATAACGAGTTTTTTATATATAAAAAGGAAATTATTTTTTCTTTGCCAAGTTTTTTCATACGTAAACTATTTTTTTTTTATTATTCTTCGCCTAAAGGTAATTAAATTAAGGGGGCAGGTCATTTATTTTTCTCTTGGGAGTTTTGGATGATTTCAACTGCGCTTCAAGCAATAAAATACACCTCCAAAGATGGTTGATGTAAATAAAAATGGAACATTCTTCTTTTTATGGAATATTCTTCTTTTTTTATTCTTCTAATTTTTATTTTTTTCATATAACAGAAACGTTTGAATTAATTCACGACACATTAAATGCTTAAGAAAAAGGAGGATCTAGAATTTTTATGGTGTTTTGATTGTATTTTTTGGTTATTTGAATTAAAAAATAAATGATTAATTTCTAAATAGAGTTTTATTTTTTTGACTGTAAAGAATTCCAAAGAAAACGTAAAAGCTTTTCATTAGTTAAAAAAATAATAACAATGATTTACATGTTTTATTTGTACATTTACACTTGATATTAAAATTTTAAGATAAGTAGCTTTGCTGTGCAGCTACAAACAGATCTGATAATAAGATCTCAGGTTTAGGACTGCAGGATACTAGATTCGGAACCTGATTTCATGAAAGAATCGCCTTATAACTTATATCTGTTCACTTTATATCTGTCAAGATTAAATATCTTCCCATTCGTATGATATGCAAAATTGGAGGAAAGGTGACAAATCAGGTATCGCTCTTGTCATCTAACTGAAGTCCATAATTATGCGGTGCATCCTAAATTATAGCCCTAATGTTGCTTCAAAGCGGGATTTTAATATAAATAAATAAACCTCCATTTCCGCGAATGTTTTATTTTAAGAATTTAATTCTATGTTTCAGCAATGAATTGTAGAATTGAAAATTATTGCCGAAAGGCTTCGAATTCTATGTATATATATATTTTTTATTTTATTTTATTTCGAATAGATTTGATAATAAACCTCTTTTTACGAAATATTTTCTTTTTTGAAGGTAACCACTATTTTGCAGCAACACGGTGCATTTCATATAGCAATTTCTAATACATTTACTCACTTTAATATAAGCTACTCGCTTTAGAAATAATTTAAAGTAGTTTATTACAGTAAAGATTTGTTGAGACTTCACAGAAAGTTAAGTATATAGTTGAGTGAAATTTCTAATGAATAATTTACGTTTTCTTTCTGTAAAAAAAAACTATTTGAATTAGATCGGCATTCTTAGTATAATAAATTCCTATGTGATTGGTATTTCAGGTATCAGAAGTTTAAAAGTAAATGCAATAAAAAATCTTTACATTACTCTTCTTGATAAAATAGTCATTATATAAAATTCTTTTGTTTAAATATGCCTAAAGTAATTACTTTAATGGAATCATTATCTTATTCATGATCTTTCAATTTAACCAACGAAACATCTTATAATGAGACCTAACTTTTATTAAGTTCCCATCAACAGATTTTATGCAGAACAGAACGCCGCCTCATACCCCCGTATCCGTGACCATTCCGGTCACTGAACGGTTTGGTGGGCATGTTACTGGAATTTTATTTAATTAACAAAATATTTACAGTAGGAAAACGAAACAAAAATAACTATTTACAGAATTTACAATTATATAAGAAATTATATTATGATGAGACCGTTTACATAATTTTTCAACTTAGAAATATAATTTGTAGTAATAAACTTAGAAATATAATGCTGAGAGATAAAATGTGTAAAAATATACATATAATCTGTGTTCACTTTTTTTTTAATGATATAGTAGATCAGGATGCAGTTAAAAAATCAGATGGAAAATAATTTGAGAAATGGAAATGAAGACAATCTCTGTTTGATTGAAATGTGTGACAGGAGACTGCGGTGCTTGTTTTTTCCCTTAGTCTTTTTTGGTATGAGACTTGATGTTGAGAGCTATGGAGGCGAGAAAAGGTCTCTATTTTCACTTATAAATTTGATTATACTGTGGATTTTTTCCCTGGAAAGGAAGTTGCTAGCGACACAGATTTTATGCAGAAATTCTTTTCAAAAAACATTTTCTTTCTAAAGAATACTTTTCTAAATTTGCTTAATTAAAAAAAAATAAGAAAGAATTGTTTTACAAATTGAACTAAATACGAAAAAAGAGATTAATAATTTTCCAATAAGCCTTTTATGATAAATCTATTCCACAAAAATTTTTCGTATATCACTAACTCTTCTTTACATAGGGACAAATATCACTCTTTTAAATCTTAGAGACTCCCACATAAATGTTCAAAGGTTTAAAAAAAGGCTATGCATCTTTATAAAGACAGCAACAGTTTATTTACAAAAACTATTCTTAGAGAATTAAATTATAGCAAGTTAAAGTATCTGGATCAAACCGAAAATATATTGGGTGCTGGCCAATTAGTCTATTAATTAGTGATGACATTTTACATGCGGCAGATGGTGCCTAGAACAACACATACCATACCAAAAAGAATGAGTTAAGCTTCACCTTTCTGTTAAGTACACCACAGTTTTTTTTTTTCCTTCTTCTTACTCTGTCTAGCTCTGGTGATTTTCGTGCTACAGATACCGTTCCAACACTCTATTTATTGCTCTTTGCTGCGGAGAATACATTCCAATAAAAATTTTGATGTTGCCATTTGAAAATGTTGATATTTTATTACTATAACCGTAGCTGTTACAGATTAACTGTTGTTTTTCATATGATTCTTGAGCGCATACCTCAAAATACCTTGAACCAAAATTTTATTCCATTTCTGTGAACGGTATGACAGTTACAATCTCACATATCAGGATAGTTTTCTATAATCACCCTGTTTACTTACTTAGAAAAAATTTTGAATACTACATTTATTTGTTAATACTCCATATATAGCCGAAAATATTTTTGAGTGAATTTTACGCTAGAATCATATTTGAATTTATCAAGGACCCGTTTCCTCAACATTCAAATAATTTAATTCTCAGTGAAAAAAAAAATTTATATGTCAGTAGTGACCTTTACTAAACACTTTTAAAATTCAATGACTGAGTATGAAAATCAAATAAAACTTGAATGGAAAATGCAACAGTATAGGTTGCAATGAAATGTTTTGTACCTTCTTAAAATAATTTAATATAAATTGAAGAAATATAAATGAATGACTCAATATTTAAAAAGTTCTTTTTTCGGTTTGAAGTTTCTCGAATATCCCTTTTCTCTGGTATATGAAAAAAGGCAAAAAAGATATATGATTTATGTAAGTGAGATTTCATAACATCTGAGAATGAAATTCTAACAGTTTATTAAAGTTTGATATCCGACACGACAATTTCTCTCTTGCATTCGACTTCGGCAACAAATAAAAGTGTTCTAAAGAATGATTTGTAGCTCTATCAGCAACTGTTGTCAAAAATATACAGTATTTTGAAAGATGAATTTACAAAGTTAGATAACTGCATTTCGTAGAGTGAAAATTCGTTATATCTGTCGCAAATTTATCTTCGTTAGCAGGAAATATCTTTACTGTTATCTATCTTGAAATACATTCCCTCCAGTCTATGGCTTCTTTTATCTAATATTTCATAGCAGAATTATTGTCCCATTCTTCGTTTTCTTCTTATTTTCTACGATAAGAAGTAGTGGTTGAGTTATAACACACGCATACTTTTCAAGTTTATTTCAAAATTCATTTCAATTCAAAAAACATTTTCAAAATTCATTTTAATTTTTTTTTAAATTATGGATTTTTGATGAAAGCAGTTAGTTCAAAAACATTCGTGTGTTCTAACATGCACAAAATAATGGCGGTCTGTGCCCTGAGGCATATTTCCTTCTCCGTCCACAATACAAACTTCAAGAAAGATATGAGCATTCTTAACACCCTATTAAATGCGTAAACCATTTGAAGAAAAGTCAAATTTGAAATTAAAAACTCTAAATTCGATCTCTCCGTTTCATTTGCTTGACATTTTAAATATAACAAAATACAGAAAAACCAATAAATTTAAGAAAAAAATTATCAAAATGCTTTATTTTGTAGAATATTAAATTCTCTAACAAATAACATAAAACATTTTGCCCGTGTGTTTTATTTCTATGTTGCTTTTTTAAGTTTGCAAATAAATAGTTCGCCGATTATTTCTCAAACTAATATACCGAGAGAAAAAAAATATTGTTGCAATCAAAAAGTTTTCACGACCTTTTTTTATTCTCCCTTTCATCTTTGATTATTCCCGAAAGTAATCGGTTAAAATATTATTTAAATAGAATTTAAGCAATTGATTCATTACCTCTTCAAGAAACTCCTCTATCATAAACATAGAAATATTGGAATATCTTCTGAAGAAAATTGGCAACTTTGTTTATATTTAGTCAAATTTTTATTTCATTGTCGAACGTTGGTTTGCTCTGTTTTTATTTGTCATTTTT
Source organism: Argiope bruennichi (assembly GCF_947563725.1). Taxonomy (NCBI): domain Eukaryota; kingdom Metazoa; phylum Arthropoda; class Arachnida; order Araneae; family Araneidae; genus Argiope; species Argiope bruennichi. Next base: position 122,258,376 of record NC_079153.1, read on the forward strand.
ATCAGATATATAAAGCAATTCATAGATGATCGTTTAAGGCAGTATGTATATGAAAGATCGTTTATGAAAGATCGTCAAGCTTGCCTATGTTACCGGTGGCTAGCACTGAATGTTTCATCAGCTATCAGGGCCGCAGTAGTCTGGTGGTAAGATTTTTAGAATAGATTCAGGAGGATTCCATCAAAGAAAATGCGTTTTGTCGAATATGCTACACAATACATGTATCGGCAAAATATTCTTCTCTGGTGTGGCTCTGAAGTTGGGAGAGTATGCCAGCGTAGGTGACGCCCTCATCATCTGACGGTGCTTCAAAATTAAGAGGTGAGTCTAAAAATAAACTAGCGTTGCTTTAAAGGGGGCGTTGCTTCAAGTAGCGTAGATGTTAACTGGCTTATAAGCGTTCACCACAATATCAACTAAATGAATCTATCATGATTTCGATGATATGCATATATTATGCAGTATGTGAAAAAAATCATGTTATCTAATTTCCTTATATGATTCTATCCAATATGGGCGTAATATTAAACTTAAGTCGATTTCTTTTCCACATGATCAAGAAAAAGTTTCTGCTCGAAATGTTCATTAAAAAACACCTAGTTATTTTCGTTAAAAGAACCTATGAATATTCGATTTCTCTATTAAATATTGGAGTAATTATAATTCAATTAAATTCACGTTTTTTAGCCGCGTCAAACACCAAGGCGATTTTTAAGAAAACGAGTTCCATATTAAACGTTTAACAGTCAAAAAAGTCAATAATATGGCCGAACAAGCTGACCATCATAGGAGACAAGCTTATATTATTTTGCTTTTTATTTGCTTTTACTGTTTCCGTACCATTATTTTTCAAACATGTTTTGCTTTTCTACATTCCATGTGTGATCAATCTTTCATATAATAGTATGTTGATTAGTTATCATATTTCTTAAACTTATTTCAGCTATTGCAATGATAACATATCTTTCAAAATTTGAACTGAACACAAATATTGATGTGGAAGATTTTAGGAATTTTATTATTTCCTTTTTAATTATTTTTGGCTATTGATTCTAAATAAAAAATTATGAACATTTAACTGGTAATAGAACCTTATAAACGCTATCAATAGTTGAAGTAAATTATCTGATTAAAATATGAATAATCTGTTTTGGAAATGTAATTTCCCTGCAATGAATATTCATATCTAAGTAAATTATCGGTATAAGTGACGTCTTTTATAAATGCAGTTATTTCATAAGCTTTTGAATTATTTCTATACTGATAAGATTAACGATTAAGCTCGCGTATGAATAATTGTATTAATTACATAGCATTATTAAACAATAGTCAGACACTGGAAATGAATTAAAGAATCAAGCTTGTATATATATAATGCAATTTGATATTTTTAGTTTCTGTAATTCAGTCATTTATAATTTAATTCTATGGTTATCTAGAGCTATTTAATTCTAGCATTATCAGATCAGTCTTGCTAAAAGTAATAGTTTCATATGAATTGTCTCTATGACGTTTTGTGAAAACTATTCACAACAAGCATCTCAGTTCATCTCATGAATTTCCTTTTGCTTTCTGATGCAATAGACGAGTTAATTGAATTTTAGGCAATCAGATGTACTTAAATGAAGTGTTAATCGCTAAAGTTTATATAATAAAATAGATTTAAGTTATGTGGCATCATTCAGAATAAACTCTTTTTAAATAATAACATTATAAAATGTAGGTATTTTTTAATATTTTCGCAAAACTGGTCATCTTCAAAACACATTCAAAATGAATTCTTGTTAAAATCAAAAATATTTTGAAAACTGGATGAAATGTCTTTTTTTTTTTTTATGGAAAGGAGGAATAAAAAGAACTATAAACCAAAACCGACACAGGTTAAAATTTTATTAAATGGATTAATTGAAATTTCGAAGATAAGAAATATGTTACCAGTTTCTGAAATAAATAAAACCTCTATTTTCCCATTAACCTCTAACCTCTATTTTTCCCATTTTTTTTTAATTCTGAAGTTCGTTTTGAAAATAATTTAGAATTTTAATTTTTTGCCTTTTCGCACAACTGAAATTTTTTTTAACTAAACAAATTGCTTTTTATATTATCCAAGAACAGCGAAAACATATTTAGAAGCTTTATAATAAATTTTAACATAAAATAAGCATTAGATTTTAATTAATGAGGCCTTTATTAAAAATATGAAGTTAAAATTTAGATTTTGAAAAGAAACATTTTAAGATAACATTGAAAAGTAACTTATGTAAATATAAAAATGATTATAATTTCTCAAAGAAAGATCACAGAAACATAATTCAAACCATTTTATAAGGAAAACTATTCAGTAAATAAAAATATTGTACAAAAAGTTTCGATATTTTTATCAAAAACCAACCTTTCAATATAATTTCCAATCTTAAATAATTGCTGGCAAATGCAGGGAATCCAATATGGCATATTAACAATTTTGTAAAGGAAAAAAAAAAATCGAAAAATATTTATGAAATTCTTGCTTTTTTAATTACGAAAATTATGAAATTATGAAATTTTAAATTTTTTTAGTTATTTATAAAATTGTCAATGTTTTACTTAGTGTATGATATAAAAGTTAGTTCTTAAAAACTTCAGCTGCACTTTTAGAGCAAACGATAATCAAACTGTAATTTTTACGCCGAGATAAATGAAATTCAACAATTATTTAGTCGTTTTTAGATTGATCTAAAACACATCTTTAAAAAAAAGGGGGGGGGGGGGTAGGAAAGTGGAGCAACTATTTCATTCATCAAATAATTACGAGCTGCATTTATCTGTCAATTTCTTTCGCTAAAACTTCCATCTTCCCTATGAATAAAACAGGCTTCATATCTGTCTAGCAAACTATATTAATACTATTTATCAACTACATTGCAGAATATAATCTCACCTTTCGAGTTAGCCTACCTACAAAGTAATAAGGGATTCGAAAATTCGAATTCAATGTGCTCATTTGCTCACATATTATCCTTCTATGAAAACTGCCATTTTTGTTATAATCCCAAATTAATTGAGTTAAGCATTTGGAATTTCATTCCAAACAAGCTGATTTCTGTGATCAGCTGTACGTCCAGCATATTAATTGTAATAATTAATAATTTAATATTATCTACCAAGTTGAACTACATCTTATCAAATTAAGTGAAAATTACTGGGAAATTGAATGGAAAGTACTGTTTCAAATTACACTTCTGCAATAAATTTAAAGTATTTTGATTAATTAAACGACGAATTTAATGCAATTCCTACACCTGGGTAATTAGTCAAAATTTCACTTTGCTATACCATTCGAAAATGGGGGATGGCGGAAAAATAACATCTAAAGGGCAAATGTTTTCATCTGAAATAAAAAGTAGCGAAATCGGACCATTTAAGTTGGAACTGGTGGATGGGTATGTCATGGTATTTTCATATTGAGAATTTACAATGAAATAAGGATTCTGAAATTTCTCTCTAAACTGGAGATAGATACAATGGGTGATCCAAACAAAAGTTTACAAGCAGCAGCATTTGGGAAGTAGAAATTGTAGATGGTAATATTGTTACCCAGAGTGGAGACATATGGCGCTGGTTGTCTTAGACCGGTCTTTCGAGCAGATAGTGTTAGTACCGAGACCTGAAATAGAGACATAATAGCAAGACGTCTAGAGAAATGAGCTCGCACACAGGTGCGAGCCGTGATACGATTTCTAAGAACCAAGAATGTGTACCCATCGGACATTCACAGACAAATCGGTAAAGTGTACGGGAGCGAAGCAATGAGTAGACAACAGATGGCTAAATGGTGTCATTCTTTTGAAGCGGGCAGAGAGATTGCTGGAAACGTTTGGTGGGAGGTCTTGAGCCCTCCTCCCCTCCCATACAGCCCCGATTTGGCTCCCAGTGACTATTTCCTTTTCCCGGTATTGAAGAAACACTTATCCTAAACAAGATTTATATTAAATGGTGATGCTCAAAAAGGTGCCGAGAACTGGCACAATAGCCAGGGACCTGATTATTACCAAGATGGTTTAAATAAATTGGTCCAGTGGAGTGATAAATGCCTAAACAGGTTTGGTGATTATGGGGAGAAGTGACCGCCACATACGTCTCTTAATTACCATTTGTATCCTGTGTCTATTGTTGATAAAGCATTTTTCCTTTGCCTTGTAAATTTTTTTGGATCACCCCTCGTATTTTACCAATAGTTACCTAAGAGACAAAAGCTTTCATTATGAAACAAAATAAAAATTGGCGAAATAAGTCAATTGTGGGGGCAAGAGAACTAATTATTTTGGCTTTCATCAATTGTTTTAAATGTAGGTAACTTTACTATATACATCATTAAGTAGAGAATATCAGACATTTTTGAAATCACCTTCTCAGAAACTCGAAAGGATTTCTTCTAAAAAATGTATTCTAACATTTCCATTTAAAATTTAGCCAACACGCTTGATACATTTTCACTTTGCTAACTTCTGCTTTCTTGTAATTTACTTCACTTTATTTACTTTCAATATCAGTTTTGCAAAAAGGATATTGAATGAAAAGATGGGTCGCTTTCTGAAGTCATTTACTCCAATCTGAAATTAAAAATTTACTAGCATTTCTCCTATAACAGTTATTAAAGAAAATTTATATATAACGGAAAAAACTGCAGATATTTACTTGTATTTACTCTAAACATATTCCCAGAATTTTAAATGTATTTCTGTAAAATAATTGTGTGCATTGAATTTACTGTGAATTGTTTTTCCTTCTTTTCCGAGAAGACACACACGGGGAGGCACCTTGTAATTGAGGAAGGGAAGCTTTTAGTATGGTGGTTCGTTCTCGCCATTCTTGTGGATATATGAAAGTGCGGGAATGGCTACCTCCCATCGATGGCAAGATTTACTTCCTTGGGGAAGGGTTGTACCGTAGCTGGTGACGGCCCTTAGGATTCAATCTTAGTTCCCGCCAGAGTTGCTGTCACGGCGGTCCAGCCAATCAAGTTTTTCCTTCGGACGGGTTTAAGTAGTCAGTGTATGATTACCTTTCTTTTGCGAGAACAGCTAATCATGCACATATGAGAATAATCCCCATCGAAATTTCAACGGGATGACATTTTACATAAAAGTGGAAACTGACTTGCGTTAATCAGAAACACGGCGAAATGTAACAATTTAGTAGCTAATTTTAAGAAAAAAAAAATTCAGTTATTTTTTATTTTTTTTTCGAAAATATTAAGCTTCGAATATTTTTAAAGCATTAATTGGAACTGTATTCCATATACGATTACAAATCCATAAAATCGAAAGGTTTTTTTCTTATTTCGTACTATAAAACAAATTGAAATTTATCTTGTTCTAAACATGCTGAAAAATGCGCATCGAAACATGAATTTCTCAGTGTAAAGAATTATTCTAAGAAGGGATTTTGAATCGAAGCCTTTGTAGCTTCGATCAAAGGCAATAGTTGACTTTCAGTTGGTATCACATCTGAAAAAAAAATAAGATGTGTCATATGAATACATTCGACTCTTGTACTAAGAAAATATTTGACTTTCTAATACTCTGCTGCAAAGAGAAGTTGTTTTTCAATGCATTCGAGTGTAAAGAAAACCAAGTAGAATTCCTTCTGCTGAAAAAAAAAAGAAAATGTATCACTCCAATCCCAGTTTTCTATTTGAATGAAAGACAGTTTGTTTCAAACTTAGAAATGTTTAAGACATGTTTGAAAAATTGGTGAACCAACATTGAAGGATAGTATGTGAAGGAATTTTATTATTTAGAAAGAGAATTCTTAGAGTTTATGTCTTTGAATTCGCAATAATTTTAGTCATGGTAAAATATCACGTAACATTCACTTCAATATTTTTGCAATATCAATATTTAATGGCTCCATTAGTATTGATATCAATATTTATTGATACTTTATTTTTACTATCCTTTTTCAATTTTATTTATTAACAATGTTTTTCAACACAATCCCAAAATATGGTTTTCAGTAAAATAAAATTTTAAATTTTAAAAAAATATATTTGTTGGTATGACAAAGAATTTTGAAATTCAGATAACCGAACTGTGTAAGAATTAATCAGCAGACTGCGGAATTTGTTTTCTAAAAGTCCTTCACGCAGTACCTAATCAAAATTAAATCATGACGTAAGAACATGTCGAATACAATACAAACAGCTGCAAAATAAATAATATAAATATAAATCTTAATAAAGCAAATAAGATTTTTTTTATTAAATAAAAAATAACAATTCATTGTTGATTAATTTAGTTATATTAACGTCCCGTTTTGAAGCAACACTGGGGTTATTTTGGTACTGACCTCGCAATTCTGAACCGCGGTCAGATGACGACGACCACACTTGAGCTGGCACTCCCCTCTCCAAGCTTCCACACTAGTGGAAGGGCATTTCGCCCCGACGGATTTAACGTGCACCAGACCCGCTTACACGACCGGTCTTCAGTAGAATTGGGTATAGAACTTGGAAACTGTCCAGATCCGAAGCCGAGACCTTACCACCAGGCTACCGCAGGCTTTCATTGTTGCAAGAGGTATTGCTATGAAAAATTTAAATATCGACAAAGAAGCTAATGTAAATATCGATGGCAAGCATAATATAGGGGAATTTTTTTTCGAAAGAAACGTGTAGGTTTTGCAGCTATACTTGATCAACCAATGCTAACGTCAACAATAGATGATGATTTTTTTTTAATTTAGCAATATTACCTTCTTTCCGAGAATCATGTTAAGCGCAGTTAATTGGTTAAATTCCGTCTCGTCAACAGATTGTCTCAAATGGCAGAAAGCCTTATTTTTTTCCAAATTAACACACGTATTGTTTAGAAATGGAATGGTACCAAATATATAATGATATGATTATGCTGATTCATATGCAATATAACAAATGAATCATACAATTCATATGACACAATTTATAAATAAGGGATGGAATATCCTTGGGAAAAATATAGGATTTATTATCAGTCTTTGCATCCATTCAAGAAATGTAAGAATTCTATTTATAAAGTACCGTGCTTAAATTAACTCTCTTAACATTAAATTTCTCTTTTATGTCCAGAATCTTTGCAACTATCTTAAATTCAATGAAGTGACACATTCTTTTTGTCAAATATCGTGTGTCAAAATGAAACAAGATATACTGTCATCACTGTATAATTACAATAGGAAAAATTAATCTGTCTTGTTTTGATCAATGCTAATGCCGAACATATTTTTTTCTTGATACCTAACATATTTTACAAAAAAGAAGAAGAAAATAAAGCTAAACATTTGAAATTCACTGAATTTTAGAGTATTGCCCTAGAAAACCCAAGGATATAATAAAATAAGAAAATCAAAGTTAAGTTGTACTACTAGCGCCTTAAGTAATCAATTTTGAAGCCTATAAGCTGATATCTTTATCAGATTTCAAAAGTTAATAGAATGAATTAGCTCTTTCTCACAATGATGCTATATATTGTATATAACTTGATCATTACGGACTTCATTACATTCGATATTGAATTTGTACAACAGATATAGGAATGTCACATTTTCATGCAGTTCCTGGCAAGAGCTTTGACTCTACAATCAAAAGAAGCATCAATCAACAAGTAAAATATAAGACATCAGAATAAGAGCAATTTCTGCAATAAGCGATTTAAATAGAAGGAATTGCCTTTTAAATTACATTGAATCAATAGAGAATATTTTTATTGTTGGTACAACGTAGTCTTCAGCAAATTTTCGACCAAAAATTTGTTTTGAATGAATTTCTTATTTCTATTCTAAACTATTTTAATGATAAATAATTTAACACATATCCCTACAGTAATGTTTAAAGTGTTCGTTCTGAAGAAACTTTTAAAAAGTTTTTTTTTTCTTCTAAAATCAAATTTGTAAAATAAATTATTGTAGGAAAAATAATAGCATTACTGCATGTTACCTTTTCTCGTATACCATGAAAAGTTTTCTACGATATCATCATTTATCTTTAAACACAAATATTAAAGATCAAACCAAGGTACAATCTTTCACAAGTACTCACTTAACAAAAACATACATCAGAAATAAAAGTCCATGTATTCAACAGCAAACAAAGATCCATACTATGGATCAATCATTGAATTGTTCAAATAACACGATTATAGAGAAGCAAAATGTCAGCTATTCCAGAGAAAAAGCAGTCTGTTTCAGGAAATCTCTTTCACGGTAACCGGCTTTTTCTTTCACGGTAATCGAAAAGATGAATCGAATGTCAACATGAACTGAGAGAGTCCATCAGTTTTGTATTATCTGCACAAATGCTTTTCCTCTCTTTGTTTATTGACACCCTTTAAAAAGATCGGGATTTTAAATAACTCACATTTTTCAATAGCTCCAACTCAATGCAGTGGAGAGAAAGGTTTTCATGTCAATATTTGTCATAGTATTCCTTTTAGCTTAAAGAATTACCTTTTCAGATATTCTATTGTTGTTCCAACTGACAAACATCAAAAAGTTTGATTACAAGAATTGATCTTGTAAGAACTAGTCATGAGTTTTCTTTTCGGCAGTCGATTTCTTTTATTTTGGAGTTCGAACATTTTCATAAAGAAGTTTTCATCTGATGAAGTCCTGAAAGATGGTTTTCCAAATTCTTATTTAGTTACAGGATAAATCTAATAGATTACAATTTTTAAAAAATGCTTGTAAATTAGGAAGCCATTCATTGAAATCTTTTAATTTTTTGTATAAAAAATTTAAAAAATACATCTATTTTTTATTAAAATTCCATGGTCAGAAATTCAAACGCATATTTTAACATGTTAATTGCCTTGTGATGCAAATGAGTCTCAAAATATTGTATTTTGTAAAAGTATGTATTTTTTTTCAAGCTATGTGATTCAAATATACATGTTTTTTCCATATATAAAGAGTTGAAAATGCCGAATTAAAACGATATTTTGTTTTGTGTGAAACAATGAATTAAAATAGTAAAACTGTATCCTAAACGCTGGAATTTCAGTTCTTGTCATGCATTTTAATATGTGTTCATTATTTTCAAATTTATGACTAGAGAACTGAAGTTTAAATAGACAGATTATTAATAAAATAAATAAAAATTAAATCACATACCTAAGCTCTTATTATTTCAAGTAATTATCCATAGGGTTGCATTCGAAGAAAGCCATGTAGTATTATTGTAGTATTGTAGTATTATTGTAGTATTGTAGATATTATGCCATGTAGGCATAATATCTACAAATAATAAAGGTGTGTGTGTTTGTGTGTGTGTGTGTGTGTGTGTGTGTGTGTGTGTGTGTGTGTGTGTGTCACTTAAGTGAATTTTGTGTTATAAAAGGTTCATTTGCATAATAAATATAACTTAGGTAAGCCCCTTAAAATAATCTTTAATGTCTGATATTTGGAGGAACCATAGACATGAAAGTATATCCCTACGATTTGTTTGAATTTATATACAACCAATATTCCCGGCGAACCAGCTTGTCACTAGAAGCAACCAGTTAAAAATAAGCTTGCAGGTTATAGAAATGGTTTGCTTTTTACAATACTTTACATATAGCTGTCTTTTATATTAAAAACAGCCTAATGTAGCTTTTAACAGTTGATTTAATTTTTGATTATTTTATCTTTTGCTATAAATATATTTTATTTCATAAGTACATTACATTTATTTCACAAATATTATTGTATAAAAGTAGTTCTATTAAAATTCTTGCTATAATTTTTAAATATAAATGTTTTTCATTTATAGAAAGCATGAAAATAACTTTATCCCAAGCTACCAGCTATATCAGCGAGTAATAAAAGACATAGCCAAGGGATTCATTTTTTTACATGTGAGACACTTTTAAAATAACTTTTAGCTCTGGAATAGTATTTTGGATAAAAGATTGATTTTAGCATATTATGTATTTGAAAGTGGATGGGAATTTTCTTGACACAGTGGAACTTCAATAAGATTCACAAGGCTTGATAAAAAATTAAATCTCACATCATATTTTTTCAAACTTTAGGGATACATATAATTTCAAGACTCTGTCGTGACCCATAGTCCCAATGACCCTGGTACAGAGAATCAAAGTTTAAAATAAATGATGATATTAATTTATAAATTCTTTTTTTTTAAATTTACGAATCATAATTGCAATGTTATGCATAATTCATGCAATTTTTATCTCGATAATTATTTTCTTTACAATATTCCCAGTTGATTTATTTTTCATCCTATTACGACATCGATTTTGGTTTACTTCCTTATAAGTTACACTGCTTATTTATTTAATTCCGATACATATCATTGCATTTTGAAAAAATGTGATAAATTGCGTTGTTTCCAAACGTTTTCAACGTATAAAAATGAAAAAAACAATACTTTTGATAGAGTTAGTTTTGAATTGAGTAATCTGAATATTTGAAAAAAGTATCGGCAGTGCAATATATAAAAGACACCTTTCATAAACAAATTATAGAAAAGTAATTATATTCAGAAAAATTTGCAATTAAACTTGAAATGATTTATTTGTATATATGTATCATCATTATATGAATAAGTTCAATGAAGCCATTTTTTTTCTCAGGAAAATGCTTCAATATAAACCTAGCAAATATGTTTTATCTATACTTATAATAAAGCTCAATGTGTGTGTGTGTGTGTGTGTGTGTGTGTGTGTGTGTGTGTGTGTGTGTGTGTGTGTTGGCGCTCTACAGGCCAGGTCATTTGACATACAGCTATCAAATTTGGTACATGTATACCTTAGAGGTCGGGAATGTGCACCTGGGGTCCCTTTTTTTGAAATTTTAATAAGAATTTTAATTATTAATTAAAAACTAACTTTCCCGCCAAAAAAATCTTCCATTTTCCCCACCGCCAAATAAGTAAGGCATCAGTAGTTTTTTTCTCCCAACAGTAATGAGGCTAGGGTTAACATTTTTCGACGGATTATTTCAAACGATTCTGTTTATTTTCTTAATGTTTTATGCATTTAAACTTAAACATTGTTAATTAATCCATGTTTCAGATTCATTCCGAAGTACTTTTGAATTAAAATAACACAGAATAAAGGAAATTAAAAATGTCTAATCTACATAGCGTTACCCCAACTGGCGTAGAAAAATTTACGAATTTGCGTTAACGTAACTGGCGAAGAAAATCCACGCATGCGCATTGTTCTGATTGTTGGCATGACAACCAACGGACGATTTAAATTATTTTTAGGTTAGTTGCAGGCTTTTGTAAGTAAAATGTATTTATGTTAGTTATATTTTTTGTATATGCTTATAGTTTTAAGTACATCGTTTTTTAAGTAGTTTTTTTAAACCTCTTTTCGATCGATTATTTTAAACGATTCATTTTATTTTCTTAGTGTTTGATGCATTTAAAATGAAACATTGTTAATGAATCGATCTGTTCATGATGAATCTGAGAAATTTTTGTTGACAAATTCTTGAGATATTACTTAAATTAAGAAAGATATTCTTTAGTGACCATAAAGTTTAAACGCTCAGTGACTCTATTATCAGTAATCATATTATTAAAAAAAATGCTTTGTTTCAGTAAAAAATATTATTATATTAATTGCAGATTAATCATTTACACTTTAATTTAAAGCATAATTTCTACGAGGGGTAACAGAAAATGAGAGAGATACATATCACGCTATAACTGAAGGCCTTTATAATATTATGAGTGAATTATATGACTATCAAAATTTGAAGTTTTAAAATATTTTGCTGAAGAATCTATTAAAGTTGGAATTGCGTAAAATATTTAATGGTACGACTGGAGTTTTATCCCCTGCTTGGCGAAATTTTTAAAACTCGCAAACAACGGCCTTGCGAAATGTTCAAAAGCAAAGAAGCAGATGTTCAGTTATAGTGCATAATAAAGATTGCCAGCTTTGGTGCGTTATCGCAACTTGGCGAAGAAGGGGGTTAAACTCCGGTTCAACCTATTTAATTATTAAAACTTAAACGAACATTAAGATTGGCGAACCGGCTGGTCGCCAAAGGCGGCTAGTACTTAATAAAACAACTATCGGAAAAGATCTCTAAATGTCGCCTTTGACTGTCACAAAAATAAAATTTTAAGATATATTTCGAACTGCTCTTAATGACAACGATTATAAAAAATCTTCCTAAAATTTTATATAACTAGATATTATTTAGATATATCATATAAGATAAATATATTTATAAGATAGATATCAAAATAAGATAGATATATCTACATATTATCTAGATATTTTTTATAACTCTTATATAACTAGATTTATCCTTTTTATGAAATTCAATGAATAAATAATATAAAATTCCTCTATAAAAAAAGTTAATTTGGTATTAAATTTCTCTCAGATGAATTCCAAATTGATTAAAAGATATTTTTTAAAAAGTTGGAAATTTGCCGCACATAATATATTTATTGAAATTGTTTGTGTATACGACTCATTTTTATCTTTTTTTATGACTATTAAGTATTAAATAGTTTCTACTATGAAATATTTTTTTAATTTATTCTTCTTTTACTACTGTACTGTCTGCAATCCTTCTATTTCAGCTTTTATTTACGGAATGTCCCGAGTTCTAAATTCTTCTGTATTATTCCAAAATGTAAAAAACGCTTTCACATATCCGATCATGTCCTGTTTATAGTTGTTTAAATTGAAACGAGACGCAGCTTAGTAATGGTTTTTATAATAGAATTTTCGAACCAAATCCCTATTTCTAAAAGCCCATAAAATGTGGATAAAGTAGAAGATAGAATTGGGTGCAATAAATTGCGTGCTCAAAGTATCAAGAATATATCTCTAAAATTGTGTATGTCAGAGCTAGAATACCATGGAGAGCTTTACCCTGCATGACTATTATCTCATTTTCGACGTATTAGGCATGTTTCTCAATCCGTACTCAACAACTATAACTTTCATGAATAATTCAACATGTTATATATTTCTTATGTTGAGATAAAAGTATTGGAAATATAACATAAATGAAGGTGAGTCACGGCTACTATCGAAGGACGATAAATCATGAAAGCATATTCATTATAATGGATTAAGGAAAAGTTTCAAGAAAATTCACCCCTTTTTAAATATTCATTTTACAACCCTACGTTGCACAGCTCTATTTCTATAACATATATGTAATGATATTTTAACTCTAATTTCAATTTAATTAATTTTCAAGATTTTATCCTAATTTAGCCCCTAGTAACTTAATTCTAAACTACTCTCTTATTTCGTGATCCAAGTCCACTTTCTCTACTTAATTAATTCAAGAGAAGCTTCATAAAATTGCTTAATCAGCTAAACGCCGATACTTTCACACGCTCGGCGTGAAGGGGTAAAAATGTCCAATAAGCACATTCTTTCTTAAAAGATCCCTGTGTTTCCCTTACATGTGATTGACATGCATCAGAAATCCCTATCAGAATCTTAATAATATATTAGCACTGTGAAGAAATATTTTCCCTATCAAAATCTAAGGTTATATAAGGCGAGGGATAATTTATTTCGTCCCTTCTTCCCCACTTCCGCTTTTGGCCGCGCTGTGGCGGATGTCTTGTCCGCGTCTTTGCTTGTAAATAATTATGCTTTCCCGATGGATTAAAAAGAATTTAAAAATCTAAAAAGTCTCTTCATTGTCTTCAAACTGCATCATGCTTCACAACAAATAATGTTACATATATATATATATATATATATATATATATATATATATATATATATATATAATTTAAGGCATATTTTGTGTATATCTATAAAGAATGCATATATCTATAAAAAGTAAACCCATGAAGTGTTTAATGAAATTTGTCGTTATATTGTCAGAATAATTCAAATTGTGAGAATAATTCAAAGGATTTTTTTTTTTTACACCTTCTGTCGTTAAATCGAAATTTCTTGTTAAAAATATTTATTTACTTAATCTAAAAGTATGTAATCAATTATTATTATAAATTATAGATTTTATCAAAATTATAGATTCATCAAAATTCAATTAAAATTTAAAAATAAAACTGATGCAGATAAGCATAGCTTTGCAGTATATAATTAAATGAATCACATTATTTATGGAAAGATATCACATAATTATATAATTTTTATAAATCTTTCTACAACTGATTATAACTCATGAAGATGAATTATAACGATGTAAATGATTTTTTACGACGACTTTGTAATGTATAAAAGTCAAATCACAGTGAATAGGAATTTTTGTAAAATACTGATCAGTGAAAAATTCTTTTAATAAACACTGCAAAAATATGCAAGATCTAAGAGCTTGCTCTACAAAAATTCTTTATTTTTCTTGTTGCTTTTAGAATGAAAAAAAATGTTAGTTCCTCCCATATATCTGATCAAAATTATATTTAAGAAAAAAAAATGAACGAAAAGTTTTCAAAAGAAAAATGAATAGTTAATTTTATATTAAACTAGTTAGTGATTTTTTTTCGATTTTTTTTTTTTACCCATTCAATTTTAACACTCCAGCAACACAAAGAATTGAAAGAAAATCCAGCTGCTGGAGTTTTGTAGCAATTTTCTATGAAATATTCTTATTGATTAATATCTCAAAAAAATTCAACGTCATAATTTTCGGATAATAATGTCTGATAAGAAGAAAAAGGTCATAATTTACGAAGAACTTTCGATAACTCAGACTTTAGTTTTTAGTCTTTAAGGTGGAGTTTGTCTGGTGAGTATATTTATTTAAATAAATATGCCTGACACGATGTATCATTATCAAAAGTTTTTTCAGTATTATGTTCCCTAATACAGCAGCATCCACTGACAAACAATTTCTGTCATAGTAAAATATTACAATAAATACGTTTTTACCTTTTTCAAATGTCTTCTCTTGCAATTTCATAGAATTATTGGTAGTAATTTAATTCAAGTCAGGCAATGGAGGATCAATATTCAACTCTCAGAAATTAATTCTTTGAAAAACTAAATAATCTTTAATTCATCTTTATTTACACTACAGCCAAATCATTATTTATAAACATGTGTACAAATAATTATTTATGAACATGTAACATATAATTATTTAGAAGTTAATGAAAATCTTACTTGTTTTTATAAAAGTTTATTATAGAAACTTTTTTAGGTTTGATTATTCTTCCATTTTCTATCTTTGTGTATACTGTTGTGAATATATATTATTGTTTTCCATCGCAATTTATCTCATGGTAATAAAGAGAGATTTGCAAAAAATGGATGATGACTCCACCCACGGCGATAAACTTGGCTACCATTTGGCGAAAAAAGAATTAAAGATTCTAAAAAGCGCAAAAAAATTGACGAAAAAAGAATCGATTCTATTGAAGTTGAAGGGAAAAAAATAAAAGATTCAAGAAAATTCAAAATTTTGATTCTCTATTTATTAGAAACCGAGATTCAAAGATTCTTCTGGAAAATACCATACTCTTTTGGAAAGCCTATATAGACAAGGGGAGCAGAAATGAGTTAGTGAAATGAATTCGTACTTTAGAGTGTTGATTGCGGAATGAGCTCTCTAGTTGCTCTCTGAATGCTATTGTTCGTTTGCTTATTACTTGCATTGTGAATTTCTTCAACCGTTATTCTTTGCAGTCTTTTCTTGGCAGTAGTTTTGTTACTCGTATTTCCTGTTTCCTTGCGGAATAAAAAATGGCTTTTCATTATCCAACATCTTCGATTTCTTTTACCAAACAATATTGTTTAAATCTTACTAACTAGAAAGTTTTCTAATATTTTTGAGCTAGAATTATTGATCAATTGTTCCTAATCTTATGAAGCCTGATATCTTTAAGTTTACAAACAAAGCTTGGTCAACTAAATATGCCCAGAATATTTGCAATTAGAATGGATAGATTTTTAACAACTTTATTTGCTTGGGAAACAAAACAAAAAAAAGATTATAATTTTTGCAAAATTCAATTTTTTTCTAGAGATGAATGTTGCTGACATAAAAAAAAGTAATATATTCATGATATCTATTTTACAAATAAGCTTGTACTGTGACGTATAATATTACTTTTGATTGACTTTATTTTTAACTGAATAATGAAAAAATATATAATGTACAGGATTATATTGTGTGTATACTGTACCATGGTCAAACATATTGGAAGGTGCAGATGTGCTAATTAATCATTGGAGCGGATGAAAGCAAATCTTGTAAAGTATTTTGAAAAACTAACCAGAATGGCGCAGGCACAGATAGACATTGGTAAACCCAAATTAAGTTGATTTTATTCAAAAGCTATTTTTAAATCAATATAATGATTTTCAGAAAATGCAGACAAATTTCGAAAAGTTAAACTTTTACATTGAATTTTAATCTTTCCAATATTCTGATGTGAAGATTACTTAGATAGATAAATTTCATTCTTTATATAAATGTTTGTGGTTCTGCTCTAAGCTTTCGTCTTTAAAACTTCCAGCCATAATTTATCGATGCACAAAAAAATATGTATTGCCAACTTCTAAATTAAAGCAAATAATAAATATTTATACTTTAACTTTTATTTTTATATCCTTTCTTAAATTCATCAAAAATTAAAATAAAATATAGCAATATCAAATCAAATAAGAAAAGAAGTCTAGTGCCTTAATTTTTTATCAAAATGCATTATAATGCAATCTAAGAATATGATTTAGAATTGATAAAGTAAATGCGAAATTTGATTGTTACAACTAAAACTATATAAATAAAAAAGAACAAAATCCCCTATGAAGTTGCAGATAAAATTCCACTAGTCAGAAACACACGTTAGAAATCATGTGTGAGTTTAAAGTCAAATTACCTAATCAAAAGCATCTGTGCAGTACTGAACCATGTAAGAAAAAAAAATGCAATAACAGCTTTTGTAGCTGTCAAAGAAAGGAAAGAGCATGCATTTCTTTAAAAATAAAGCTTTTCCAAATAAAACTGAAAGGAAGATACTTTAATTAATTAAATATTCATTCTGTCTGACGGTTTGTTTTGAAAGAATTTGAGTGTTCATGAGCAGCATATGAGCAAGACAGAATGATTATAAAGTACACTAGATAAAATACTTTTTTTTTTGCTTTTTTTAACAGAAGATTGCCACTCATTGCATTTTACTTCTTTCTGTTTAAAGAAATTTCACTTATTTCTTAATTTATGAGAGCATATTTTTATTAAAATTCATGTATTTCATATTTATGATTTCTAAGATAACTTTAAAAAGTAACAATTCTGTGATGTTAAAGAATGTTTGTAAAAAATTGTATAAAATTCGAAGAAGATGTAACTTTCGATTAATTGCATACTCCATTAACGGTTGTTAGAATTTTAATGTTCATAAACATTAAAAAAAATTACACAAATGCACTAATAATACAAATAATTATAGAAATGCTCAAATAATACTCCTTAGCTGCTCCTCATAGACTGACTTCTGAAGTATCAATTGCCTCTTGTTTTCCTCTGGGTAATTTTACGAATATGTAATATTCATTTCGTGCAATGCAGGTAGCATCTTTGACAAATGAATGCTGAATGGATGACAGGTCATTGTGCTCCAGAATTTGGTGAGCATTTCGTGAAGAGTCTGGCGACTTTGGAAATAAAATGAAGGTTCTAGAAAATGAGAGATTTTTTCCAATATCTCCATTAAGACACAATCTTCTAGCATTCTTTAAAAAACTTCATTGACTTGTCAGTAAACCCATGTGAATGCAAATATCTAAAACGAGTGAATAAAGTGAATTATCTCTTTGAAGACTTAATCACAGTAAGAGATCTTCAGTTCTTTTATTCTGACAGCTGTTATACTATATTGTGTTTTAATTTACTATCAGCCAGCATTTGTTAGCGTTCATAAATTTTGTTCTTTTTGCATATCTTGGCTGGATTTTTGCCACTTCTGTTTGGAGATTTTTAAAATGTATTCATAGAATAAAGTGTAAGTGTAATGATTAGGTGTTCCTTTATCCAGCTTGTTAGATGTTTTATATCTTGCAGCCACCATACGATTGACAAAACGGACATGTGAATCTCATCACGAGTCGAGGGGGGGGGGTCTATGCTATACATGACTGAAAGTCGATGGAGTCGCAAGAAAGTTCATGGTGTGCCAGACCACCATTCGCTGGAAAATGACTTTTCCAGAATGCGTGACGTGATTATTGATCAATTAAAAAATAAACATTTAAACTGATTATTCTTTCCTTCAGTATCAGATAGAATCAGATTGAAATTGTCCTCAATATTTTTTTCAATTTCCATAAACAGTATGACAGTAACTACTGAAGCCGTAAGTATAGATTTTAAAGTAACACTGTAAGTTACTCCGACAGCAGCTAAGTTCCAAGAACTTTCTCCCACCCCAAGTGTAATACTTTTTAGTGAAAAACAAAGAGTGGAGGAATGTGGGAAAGTGGGCGAAAGAAAAAGGGGTGAAGGAGTCCGGCAGACCTCTGGAGTCTACCGAGGAAGATGGGTGATGAGAACTATAATAATTCATTTAATACCCTTGCTGTGTATAACTGCTATACAGAGAATATTATTTTAATCAAAATATTACAGTTAAACGATGTACATAAGTCCCTTTCAGTCATTAACTGGGATAGCTTCAAGTATCCATGTCTTCAAGTTGCTACAACACCAATTTAAAACAGATGTACCTATTCAAACAAAAATTTAATTAAAAGTTTAAAAATAGTTTTTAACTCTTTTATCATTATCCCCTCTTTTCTTCCATTGTAATAGTACTTTACTCTTAAGATGGGATAAAGTTTTAATAATTAATTGAAAATAAATGAACAACTCAAAATCAAACAAATAAAATGTTCTATTTGAAATAGTCCCAATTGTCGAACACTCCTTAGAACAAATATGAGGAAATACTTATAACTATTTTCAATAACTTACGCAAGTACAACTCAAATTCCTTCTGTTTTCACTTTGAAAGAAAGTGTGGTAAATTTTCAGTGAAGCACTTCAATCAAATGACGAGAAAACATGAGACTATTATTTGCTCTCTTTTCAAGATGAAGCAGAAGCGTCATTTTGTTTTAAAAGAGATGAAGTGATCCAGACGGCAATAAAATAAAAGGAAGCCCGTCTGGAAATACTAGCTCAAACTTTCTCAATAGCAATCGTAAAGCTTATATTAGCATTACAGCATTTCCTTCCAACAAATCGAAAGTTTTCTATTATTCTTTCTCATTGTTGGGTTTTTTAATGCTTTTATTTATCTTGTTTGCTATTTCTAAAGTTAGAAAGTGCTTTGAATATATCACTTTTATGATTGAGCAGGAGTGAAAGAATTCGGAGCTCTAGTACGTTTCTGATAAAAATGGAACAATTTTAATAGTTTTTGAACTTAAATAACATATTATTTAAGTTCAATATATGATGGTGAAGTTAAGAAACTTGATCATAAAATAAATAGTATTATTGACAATTAATTAAAAAAATATGCTAAATTATAAAAAAAATATTAATAATCGTTTAAAAATACACTTCGTGCCAATATATCGAAAAGGCGAGAAATGAATCAAGAATTTGATTAGATAAGCAAAATCTCAGATGCATGATAAAACAAAAGACGCATGATGAAACAAAAATGGAAAAAAAGTAAGCCGTAAGGGAAGAAAATTCTTAAATTTTCATAAAAGAATTAAAACGTATCATTAATATGATTAAAATTCTAATCTATTAAATATAGTATTTCGTTCACTGAACATTTATTTGAATTTTTGACATATCTTAAGTTTTTCGGATCAATATGTTTTACTCTGTTAAAATTTTGCTTTTAATAAACACTAGGAGAAGAGACTGTGTGAGCTAATTTTTCAACAATTACTAAAATGTTTATCATTTTCTAAAACTGAAATTTTCTGGTAAAAGAAAGATAAGTAATAAATGTTAGAAAACAAATATATATAATAATTCTAAAATATTTAAAAATCAAAAAAGGTACATTAATCTTAAATCAATCATTTAAGACTTCTTCAAGAGGCATGATGGGTTCCCAAAAAGTTTACCTAACAATCAGTCGCCAAGGAGTACACATATTTGATGGTTAACAAATTCTTCAAAAGTTCTGTCAGATTCAACAGATTTCCGGAAACAATATTTTATCTCGGCAACATTTTGCATGTTTCACTTTTATATTTATTTATTTCCTCCAGAAATGTACCAGGGAAAAAACAGCATCCACAACTATACTTATGTAGTTCGAAAACTTCGTTCATTCAGACTATATACCCTTATTAATGATTATTCAATACCTTCAGTTGATTTTCATTTCAATACCTACCCTAACTTCTTGTTTTCGACTATTTCGATTTATAATCAAAATTGATCGACTAAAACTCATTATTTCATATTATCCAGTTTCAAAAAATAACTTTATAGCTTTTAAGCCTAGTAACGCTGAATAAATTGTGCGTCAATATAAGCCTTTTATATATGTACAGATTTTTTTGCATCATTATCCTTAGAGAAAGAATTCAAAAACGGAAATATTAACCAATTAGTTGTTCTGCTTTTTCTGTTATAGATGTCGTTTTCTTTTTCAGGAAAGTACTGGGGCTGGAACTTATACAGAACTTTAAAATAACAATTAATATCGTTTTATTTATTTATTTATTTTTATTTTTATTGTTTTTGAAATGCGAACAAAAAAATATTCAGTTTTTTGTCCGAAAAAAAAATATAAATTGCGTATGGTTATTAAATGCTGTAAACATTATTTTTGAAATAAAATGTGGATTAAGGTTATTTAAAGTAACGTTCTAATCCTTAAGATTAATTTGGAGTAGGTCCAATAAAGAACACTTGAACACTTGAGATGTTCATAGGTTATGTATAAATTATATACCGAATTACAGTATCTTGGATTGACTTAATTTCCTCTAAAATAATGAGGTGATGATGCTATTTGCGCCTGGTTAATATCCGAGATAGTCATTTGAACTATAATAACACTTTTCAATAAATTCAAAACAGTATCGATGCTTCAGAACGATGATGTTACTTGCTTTCATGCAATGTTGTCGAAAGATAGAAGCGATTATCCTGTTTTGGCAGACAAATAATAACATTGAAGAAACGGGGCAAGAGGTTATTTAAATGAATAATGACTTAAAATTCTACATGAAATATGCACATAAAACAACACTAGTAAAAATTAAAAAGCAGCAAATCTCTATTTAAAAAAACATCACAATGTGCTCGGAGAGAAAAGATAGGACAGATTTCGCTCAACTACTTGCTTGAGCTAAACTCAACTACTCCTTACTGCTCTGTGTCTAGGTTTTCTTTTCTTTTTGTTTCAGTGACAAAAAAGCTTCTAGAAGGATATCACATCTCACTCTTAACCAATATAGCTCTTCGAATTTTCCATTTTGTAGTCAAGTTTCATACTGGTTGCCAAGTTTGACTCAGAACATCAGACTGCTATTCATTTAGCATCCGTTAGAGTGATTTGTAAAACTCTCTTCTTTATCATGAAATTAATTGTGCAGGAATACAATATTGTAAATTAGTAAGAATAATATGTCCTTTTAAACTTAATATTGAAAAATATAATAATTGATAAAATTCTTTTATTTATAGTGGCTGTCACTTAAAGCGAGAAAATTAGAAAAATGAGAGAAACTATCTGATAAACTGAACACTTAAATGATTAAAATCTTTTTTAAATAACATGTTAGAAAAATTTAAACTTAACTTTTTTTAAAAAATTATTTATTTTATTTTTTCCATATGCAACTTACGTAGAGCGACATAGCTCTGACAAAAAACAAAAATACTAAGAAATAAATAAAAGAATATTAAGAAATGTTACTACAGCATATAAAATTTTTAGTGTATAAAAAAGAGGTATTAAGCTTGTTTTCAGAAACTGCAATTTCTTCGAAAATTCAGTCATATTTCATATGTCTTTCATACCTATTGCACTATTCTATATTCATACCCACTATTACATCTTATAAAATTTTTAGTGTATAAAAAAGAGGTATTAAGCTTGTTTTCAGAAACTGCAATTTCTTCGTAAATTTCAGTCATATTTCATATGTCTTTCATACCTATTGCACTATTCTATATTCATACCCACTATTACATCTTATAAAATTTTTAGTGTATAAAAAAAAAAGGTATTAAGCTTGTTTTCAGAAACTGCAATTTCTTTGTAAATTTCAGTCATATTTCATATGTCTTTCATACCTATTGCACTATTCTATATTCCTACCCACTATTACATCTTATAAAATTTTTAGTGTATAAAAAAGAGGTATTAAGTTTGTTTTCATAAATAGCAATTTGTTCGTAAATTTCAGTCATATTTCATATGTCTTTCATACCTATTGCACTATTCTATATTCATACCCACTATTACATCTTATAAAATTTTTAGTATATAAAAAAAGAGGTATTAAGCTTGTTTTCAGAAACTGCAATTTCTTCGTAAATTTCAGTCATATTTCATATGTCTTTCATACCTATTGCACTATTCTATATTCCTACCCACTATTACATCTTATAAAATTTTTAGTGTATTAAAAAAGAGGTATTAAGTTTGTTTTCAGAAACTGCAATTTCTTCGTAAATTTCAGTCAAATTTCATATGTCTTTCATACCTATTGCACTATTCTATATTCCTACCCACTATTACATCTTATAAAATTTTTAGTGTATTAAAAAAGACGTATTAAGTTTGTTTTCAGAAACTGCAATTTCTTCGTAAATTTCAGTCATATTTCATATGTCTTTCATACCTATTGCACTATTCTATATTCCTACCCACTATTACATCTTATAAAATTTTTAGTGTATAAAAAAAGAGGTATTAAGCTTGTTTTCAGAAACTGCAATTTCTTCGTAAATTTCAGTCATATTTCATATGTCTTTCATACTTATTGCACTATTCTATATTCATACCCACTATTACATCTTATAAAATTTTTAGTGTATAAAAAAAGAGGTATTAAGCTTGTTTTCAGAAACTGCAATTTCTTCGTAAATTTCAGTCATATTTCATATGTCTTTCATACCTATTGCACTATTCTATATTCATACCCACTATTACATCTTATAAAATTTTTAGTGTATAAAAAAAGAGGCATTAAGTTTGTTTTCAGAAACTGCAATTTCTTCGTAAATTTTAGTCATATTTCATATGTCTTTCATACCTATTGCACTATTCTATATTCATACCCACTATTACATCTTATAAAATTTTTAGTGTATAAAAAAAGATGTATTAAGTTGGTTTTCAGAAACTGCAATTTCTTCGTAAATTTCAGTCATATTTCATATGTCTTTCATACCTATTGCACTATTCTATATTCATACCCACTATTACATCTTATAAAATTTTTAGTGTATAAAAAAAGAGGTATTAAGTTTGTTTTCAGAAATAGCAATTTCTTCGTAAATTTCAGTCATATTTCATATGTATTTCATACCTATTGCACTATTCTATATTCATACCCACTATTACATCTTATAAAAATTTTAGTGTATAAAAAAAGAGGTATTAAGCTTGTTTTCAGAAACTGCAATTTCTTCGTAAATTTCAGTCATATTTCATGTCTTTCATACCTATTTCACTATTCTATATTCCTACCCACTATTACATCTTATAAAATTTTTAGTGTATAAAAAAAGAGGTATTAAGTTTGTTTTCAGAAACTGCAATTTCTTCGTAAATTTCAGTCATATTTCATATGTCTTTCATACCTATTGCACTATTCTATATTCCTACCCACTATTACAGCTTATAAAATTTTTAGTGTATAAAAAAAGAGGTATTAAGCTTGTTTTCAGAAACTGCAATTTCTTCGTAAATTTCAGTCATATTTCATATGTCTTTCATACTTATTGCACTATTCTATATTCATACCCACTATTACATCTTATAAAAATTTTAGTGTATAAAAAAAGAGGTATTAAGCTTGTTTTCAGAAACTGCAATTTCTTCGTAAATTTCAGTCATATTTCATATGTCTTTCATACCTATTGCACTATTCTATATTCATACCCACTATTACATCTTATAAAATTTTTAGTGTATAAAAAAAGAGGCATTAAGTTTGTTTTCAGAAACTGCAATTTCTTCGTAAATTTCAGTCATATTTCATATGTATTTCATACCTATTGCACTATTCTATATTCATACCCACTATTACATCTTATAAAATTTTTAGTGTATAAAAAAAGATGTATTAAGTTGGTTTTCAGAAACTGCAATTTCTTCGTAAATTTCAGTCATATTTCATATGTCTTTCATACCTATTGCACTATTCTATATTCATACCCACTATTACATCTTATAAAATTTTTAGTGTATAAAAAAAGAGGTATTAAGTGTGTTTTCAGAAACTGCAATTTCTTCGTAAATTTCAGTCATATTTCATATGTCTTTCATACCTATTGCACTATTCTATATTCATACCCACTATTACATCTTATAAAATTTTTAGTGTATAAAAAAAGAGGTATTAAGTTTGGTTTCAGAAATAGCAATTTCTTCGTAAATTTCAGTCATATTTCATATGTCTTTCATACCTATTGCACTATTCTATATTCATACCCACTATTACATCTTATAAAATTTTTAGTGTATAAAAAAAGAGGCATTAAGTTTGTTTTCAGAAACTGCAATTTCTTCGTAAATTTCAGTCATATTTCATACCTATTGCACTATTCTATATTCATACCCACTATTACATCTTATAAAATTTTTAGTGTATAAAAAAAGATGTATTAAGTTTGTTTTCAGAAACTGCAATTTCTTCGTAAATTTCAGTCATATTTCATATGTCTTTCATACCTATTGCACTATTCTATATTCATACCCACTATTACATCTTATAAAATTTTTAGTGTATAAAAAAAGAGGTATTAAGCTTTTTTTCAGAAACTGCAATTTCTTCGTAAATTTCAGTCATATTTCATATGTCGTTCATACCTATTGCACTATTCTATATTCATACCCACTATTACATCTTATAAAATTTTTAGTGTATAAAAAAAGAGGCATTAAGTTTGTTTTCAGAAACTGCAATTTCTTCGTAAATTTCAGTCATATTTCATATGTATTTCATACCTATTGCACTATTCTATATTCATACCCACTATTACATCTTATAAAATTTTTAGTGTATAAAAAAAGATGTATTAAGTTGGTTTTCAGAAACTGCAATTTCTTCGTAAATTTCAGTCATATTTCATATGTCTTTCATACCTATTGCACTATTCTATATTCATACCCACTATTACATCTTATAAAATTTTTAGTGTATAAAAAAAGAGGTATTAAGTTTGTTTTCAGAAATAGCAATTTCTTC
Organism: Argiope bruennichi; assembly: GCF_947563725.1. Classification (NCBI taxonomy): domain Eukaryota; kingdom Metazoa; phylum Arthropoda; class Arachnida; order Araneae; family Araneidae; genus Argiope; species Argiope bruennichi. The sequence goes on from NC_079153.1 coordinate 122,283,704, forward strand.
GTAAATTTCAGTCATATTTCATATGTCTTTCATACCTATTGCACTATTCTATATTCATACCCACTATTACATCTTATAAAATTTTTAGTGTATAAAAAAAGAGTTATTAAGTTTGTTTTCAGAAACTGCAATTTCTTCGTAAATTTCAGTCATATTTCATATGTATTTCATACCTATTGCACTATTCTATATTCATACCCACTATTACATCTTATAAAATTTTTAGTGTATAAAAAAAGAGGTATTAAGTTTGTTTTAGAATAGTGCAATAGGTACATCTTATAAAATTTTTAGTGTATAAAAAAAGAGTTATTAAGTTTTTTTTCAGAAACTGCAATTTCTTCGTAAATTTCAGTCATATTTCATATGTATTTCATACCTATTGCACTATTCTATATTCATACCCACTATTACATCTTATAAAATTTTTAGTGTATAAAAAAAGAGGTATTAAAATTGTTTTCAGAAACTGCAATTTCTTCGTAAATTTCAGTCATATTTCATATGTCTTTCATACCTATTGCACTATTCTATATTCATACCCACTATTACATCTTATAAAATTTTTAGTGTATAAAAAAAGAGGTATTAAGTTTGTTTTCAGAAATAGCAATTTCTTCGTAAATTTCAGTCATATTTCATATGTCTTTCATACCTATTACACTATTCTATATTCATACCCACTATTACATCTTATAAAATTTTTAGTGTATAAAAAAAGAGGTATTAAGCTTGTTTTCAGAAACTGCAATTTCTTCGTAAATTTCAGTCATATTTCATATGTCTTTCATACCTATTGCACTATTCTATATTCATACCCACTATTACATCTTATAAAATTTTCAGTGTATAAAAAAAGAGGTATTAAGCTTCTTTTCAGAAACTGCAATTTCTTCGTAAATTTCAGTCATATTTCATATGTCTTTCATACCTATTGCACTATTGTATATTCATACCCACTATTACATCTTATAAAATTTTTAGTGTATTAAAAAAGAGGTATTAAGTTTGTTTTCAGAAACTGCAATTTCTTCGTAAATTTCAGTCATATTTCATATGTCTTTCATACCTATTGCACTATTCTATATTCATACCCACTATTACATCTTATAAAATTTTCAGTGTATAAAAAAAGAGGTATTAAGCTTCTTTTCAGAAACTGCAATTTCTTCGTAAATTTCAGTCATATTTCATATGTCTTTCATACCTATTGCACTATTCTATATTCATACCCACTATTACATCTTATAAAATTTTTAGTGTATAAAAAAAGAGTTATTAAGTTTGTTTTCAGAAACTGCAATTTCTTTGTAAATTTCAGTCATATTTCATATGTATTTCATACCTATTGCACTATTCTATATTCATACCCACTATTACATCTTATAAAAATTTTAGTGTATAAAAAAAGAGGTATTAAGTTTGTTTTAGAATAGTGCAATAGGTACATCTTATAAAATTTTTAGTGTATAAAAAAAGAGTTATTAAGTTTTTTTTCAGAAACTGCAATTTTTTCGTAAATTTCAGTCATATTTCATATGTATTTCATACCTATTGCACTATTCTATATTCATACCCACTATTACATCTTATAAAATTTTTAGTGTATAAAAAAAGAGGTATTAAAATTGTTTTCAGAAACTGCAATTTCTTCGTAAATTTCAGTCATATTTCATATGTCTTTCATACCTATTGCACTATTCTATATTCATACCCACTATTACATCTTATAAAATTTTTAGTGTATAAAAAAAGAGGCATTAAGTTTGTTTTCAGAAACTGCAATTTCTTCGTAAATTTCAGTCATATTTCATATGTATTTCATACCTATTGCACTATTCTATATTCATACCCACTATTACATCTTATAAAATTTTTAGTGTATAAAAAAAGAGTTATTAAGTTTGTTTTCAGAAACTGCAATTTCTTCGTAAATTTCAGTCATATTTCATATGTATTTCATACCTATTGCACTATTCTATATTCATACCCGCTATTACATCTTATAAAATTTTTAGTGTATAAAAAAAGAGGTATTAAGTTTGTTTTAGAATAGTGCAATAGGTACATCTTATAAAATTTTTAGTGTATAAAAAAAGAGTTATTAAGTTTTTTTTCAGAAACTGCAATTTCTTCGTAAATTTCAGTCATATTTCATATGTATTTCATACCTATTGCACTATTCTATATTCATACCCACTATTACATCTTATAAAATTTTTAGTGTATAAAAAAAGAGGTATTAAAATTGTTTTCAGAAACTGCAATTTCTTCGTAAATTTCAGTCATATTTCATATGTCTTTCATACCTATTGCACTATTCTATATTCATACCCACTATTACATCTTATAAAATTTTTAGTGTATAAAAAAAGAGGTATTAAGTTTGTTTTCAGAAATAGCAATTTCTTCGTAAATTTCAGTCATATTTCATATGTCTTTCATACCTATTACACTATTCTATATTCATACCCACTATTACATCTTATAAAATTTTTAGTGTATAAAAAAAGAGGTATTAAGCTTGTTTTCAGAAACTGCAATTTCTTCGTAAATTTCAGTCATATTTCATATGTCTTTCATACCTATTGCACTATTCTATATTCATACCCACTATTACATCTTATAAAATTTTCAGTGTATAAAAAAAGAGGTATTAAGCTTCTTTTCAGAAACTGCAATTTCTTCGTAAATTTCAGTCATATTTCATATGTCTTTCATACCTATTGCACTATTGTATATTCATACCCACTATTACATCTTATAAAATTTTTAGTGTATTAAAAAAGAGGTATTAAGTTTGTTTTCAGAAACTGCAATTTCTTCGTAAATTTCAGTCATATTTCATATGTCTTTCATACCTATTGCACTATTCTATATTCATACCCACTATTACATCTTATAAAATTTTCAGTGCATAAAAAAAGAGGTATTAAGCTTCTTTTCAGAAACTGCAATTTCTTCGTAAATTTCAGTCATATTTCATATGTCTTTCATACCTATTGCACTATTCTATATTCATACCCACTATTACATCTTATAAAATTTTTAGTGTATAAAAAAAGAGTTATTAAGTTTGTTTTCAGAAACTGCAATTTCTTCGTAAATTTCAGTCATATTTCATATGTATTTCATACCTATTGCACTATTCTATATTCATACCCACTATTACATCTTATAAAAATTTTAGTGTATAAAAAAAGAGGTATTAAGTTTGTTTTAGAATAGTGCAATAGGTACATCTTATAAAATTTTTAGTGTATAAAAAAAGAGTTATTAAGTTTTTTTTCAGAAACTGCAATTTTTTCGTAAATTTCAGTCATATTTCATATGTATTTCATACCTATTGCACTATTCTATATTCATACCCACTATTACATCTTATAAAATTTTTAGTGTATAAAAAAAGAGGTATTAAAATTGTTTTCAGAAACTGCAATTTCTTCGTAAATTTCAGTCATATTTCATATGTCTTTCATACCTATTGCACTATTCTATATTCATACCCACTATTACATCTTATAAAATTTTTAGTGTATAAAAAAAGAGGTATTAAGTTTTTTTTTCAGAAATAGCAATTTCTTCGTAAATTTCAGTCATATTTCATATGTCTTTCATACCTATTACACTATTCTATATTCATACCCACTATTACATCTTATAAAATTTTTAGTGTATAAAAAAAGAGGTATTAAGCTTGTTTTCAGAAACTGCAATTTCTTCGTAAATTTCAGTCATATTTCATATGTCTTTCATACCTATTGCACTATTCTATATTCATACCCACTATTACATCTTATAAAATTTTCAGTGTATAAAAAAAGAGGTATTAAGCTTTTTTTCAGAAACTGCAATTTCTTCGTAAATTTCAGTCATATTTCATATGTCTTTCATACCTATTGCACTATTGTATATTCATACCCACTATTACATCTTATAAAATTTTTAGTGTATTAAAAAAGAGGTATTAAGTTTGTTTTCAGAAACTGCAATTTCTTCGTAAATTTCAGTCATATTTCATATGTCTTTCATACCTATTGCACTATTCTATATTCATACCCACTATTACATCTTATAAAATTTTCAGTGTATAAAAAAAGAGGTATTAAGCTTCTTTTCAGAAACTGCAATTTCTTCGTAAATTTCAGTCATATTTCATATGTCTTTCATACCTATTGCACTATTCTATATTCATACCCACTATTACATCTTATAAAATTTTTAGTGTATAAAAAAAGAGGCATTAAGTTTGTTTTCAGAAACTGCAATTTCTTCGTAAATTTCAGTCATATTTCATATGTATTTCATTCCTATTGCACTATTCTATATTCATACCCACTATTACATCTTATAAAATTTTTAGTGTATAAAAAAAGATGTATTAAGTTGGTTTTCAGAAACTGCAATTTCTTCGTAAATTTCAGTCATATTTCATATGTCTTTCATACCTATTGCACTATTCTATATTCATACCCACTATTACATCTTATAAAATTTTTAGTGTATAAAAAAAGAGGTATTAAGTTTGTTTTCAGAAACTGCAATTTCTTCGAAAATTTCAGTCATATTTCATATGTCTTTCATACCTATTGCACTATTCTATATTCATACCCACTATTACATCTTATAAAATTTTTAGTGTATAAAAAAAGAGGTATTAAGCTTGTTTTCAGAAACTGCAATTTCTTCGTAAATTTCAGTCATATTTCATATGTCTTTCATACCTATTGCACTATTCTATATTCATACCCACTATTACATCTTATAAAATTTTTAGTGTATAAAAAAAGATGTATTAAGTTGGTTTTCAGAAACTGAAATTTCTTCGTAAATTTCAGTCATATTTCATATGTCTTTCATACCTATTGCACTATTCTATATTCATACCCACTATTACATCTTATAAAATTTTTAGTGTATAAAAAAAGAGGTATTAAGTTTGTTTTCAGAAACTGCAATTTCTTCGTAAATTTCAGTCATATTTCATATGTCTTTCATACCTATTGCACTATTCTATATTCCTACCCACTATTACATCTTATAAAATTTTTAGTGTATAAAAAAAAGAGGTATTAAGTTTGTTTTCAGAAATAGCAATTTTTTCGTAAATTTCAGTCATATTTCATATGTCTTTCATACCTATTGCACTATTCTATATTCATACCCACTATTACATCTTATAAAATTTTTAGTGTATAAAAAAAGAGGTATTAAGTTTGTTTTCAGAAACTGCAATTCCTTTGTAAATTTCAGTCATATTTCATATGTCTTTCATACCTATTGCACTATTCTATATTCATACCCACTATTACATCTTATAAAATTTTTAGTGTATAAAAAAAGAGGTATTAAGCTTGTTTTCAGAAACTGTAATTTCTTCGTAAATTTCAGTCATATTTCATATGTCTTTCATACCTATTGCACTATTCTATATTCCTACCCACTATTACATCTTATAAAATTTTTAGTGTATAAAAAAAGAGGTATTAAGTTTGTTTTCAGAAATAGCAATTTCTTCGTAAATTTCAGCCACATTTCATAATGTCGTTGATACCTATTGTACTATTCTATATTCCTAACAACTATTACAGCTTATAAAATTTGTAGTGTATAAAAAAGAGGTATTAAGTTTGTTTCCACAAGCTGAAATCTCTTCACTAATTTCCGCAACATTTAATAATGTCTTTCATACCTATCGATCAAATCCATTATGAAACACTCGTTTCTGCTTTTCTTGATTTTCAGTTTATTTTAGTTTAGTTATATTAACGTCCCGTTTTGAAGCAACACTAGGGCTATTTTGGGACGGAATTCGTAATTTTGAACCTCGGTAAGATGACGAGGACGACATTTGGGCTGTAAACCCCTCTCTCCACACCAGCGGGAGGATGTTTGGCCCGGACGGTTTAATGTGCACCAGACCCACTTACACGACGGTTCTCGCGTGGAATAGGGCCTTGAACCTAAAACCCTCCGATGCCTTTACCACCAGGCCACCGCGGCCCTGTTTTTCTTAAAAGACATAATCTGTAACTGCATCTGTGTAGGCTAATTTCTGAACTGCAAATTTTAGTTACGCAACCAAGTCCTGCAACAAGTGAGAGAGTTTGTTGGAATTTATTTTACTGTAATCGCAAAAAAAGTCAGAGGCGAGATATTGACAAATGTACATGTTTCGAACCTCTTTCATTCTGAAAAACACGTTTTAGGAATTATTCTTTATGTCTTTCTGTGAATAGGTTAACCCGAAATATCTTTGTAAAGATGAAATTTGGTATATAATCAAAGCAACAAATTTGTTGGTTTCCATCAAATTTTGAACGAAGTTTACGTTTACAGCCGTCCGAATATGGCAAGACAACTACAAAATGAAGAAAACTATATAAATAAAAGTTGGTACACAAGATTAACAACAATATCATGGATCCGTATCAATTTTGGAATCCAATCCAACAGGAGGGGGTTGATCTATTTGCCTGTACTTCTGAACTTGCCTGTACTTCGAGTAAACTCAATAATTGTAAAGCGTAATGTTTGAAATAAGGGAAGATTGATAGATAATCTTGCTACTTAAATTTAATTTCATAAATTTAAATTCAAAAATTCATCAATTAGTTAAAAAAAATGCGTTCTCAGTTTTCTACACTGTTCTACAAAACACAAAAATAAGTATCTGAATATTCTTGATGTTTTCGAATTTGTACAATATCTATAATTAAATACAGGAAGAAACCATTATACATTTATTAGAGAATTTGCTAATAAATTTTGCGAAGTCCACTGCCGTTGATTCCTTATAAAAGTCTGCTTTCCCAGCGCTAATAACAGATAATACCCAATTGCCATTAGTGAACCCCAAATCAGAGTTTACAGAACAAACGCATGGTAATTGATATCTTTTTTTTTTTTTTTTAATTATAGCCAGTCATCCCGTTACCAAGTGAAGAAATGCTCCTCCTCCCTAGTGGGAAATGTACCCCCACTCCACCCTCCTCAAACGTCTTTCGAATATATTGATACAATAGAAATGTTTTATAGAAGGAAGAAAAGAGGCTACAGTAAACTAGCAGCAAAGGTTCCGGCTTTGGAATTAAAGGGATCCAGGTTCGAACCCGATCTCACTAAAACTGCGTTGGGAAGAGGGTGCATATAAATATGAAGTAGTAAGCTAAATATCTTCCAATTGGTGTGGTGTAGAAATTTGAAAAAGCTGACGCCAACGGATGTATCGTACTCTTCGTATAACCGGGATTCAAAATAACGTGATCCGTCCCAAAATAGCTCGAGTGTAGCTTTTAAGCATTAATATAACTGATCCAAACTAATAAGGATGAATACTGGGTATGTAATTTGAAAGCGCCTTTTTCGTACGATTACAAATTTGATCCAAAATTTGGTATAATCTACATTTTCCAAATATATTGTATGCCAAACTTCATTTAAGTAGTTTCGTTTTTAAGTTATCATATTCAAATAGCACTAATGTGCAGATCGACACTCAAGCAGTTCTATGTGACAGTTCGATCCAATATTTGATGCACATTGACTATTCTAATGATCAAATCAATGAATTATAGTCATCTCCATGCCCTTTAATTATTGTATCCCCATGCACACAGATGAACAAACATTTACATTTCTTGTAAACTTATTTCATTCTAATATTTATCAAAATCTAAAATTTTAATATAAGGACATCGCACCAAATTTCGTTTGTCTAGCTCTTGGTATTTTTGCACTACCATGTTAATAGACAAGCAGAATTCCAAAAATACTTTTTTTCATCTGAGTGGGAGTGGCAGGGAAGTTAAACATGGAAACTTATCAAATTCTTGAGATTCAATTTTTGGATGGCCTCAGTATTTTCGCCTTGCATATTTCGAATGCAAGAAAGTAGAAAAGGATTTATTTTGGTTCCATAAGAGGTATTGATCTATTTTTATGTTTCGAAATCGAATAGAAAAAAGCAATACATCAACTTATTTTTTAAATTCTTACAAAGGTCTCTGAATAATTATCAAATTAATCAGATAATTTATCAAATTATTTTTTAGTTTTGATTATTTTAGCACCTGAATTATTATTTAGATGGTGTTCGAACCTATTCTGAAACTACTTTAGAGAATAATCAAACACCTCAACTCACCTTGGTTATTGTTTTTGTTATGTTTACGTCAGTTGGTTGTAAGAAAGAGTAGTAAAGAGTTGAATCGATTGAATATCTTCTTTTTGGAAGTATCAAACAACAGATTTTCTTATTCAAATTAAAGTTATTGAAAATAAGTATTAGCTTCTTCGTTTTGAAAATAAATACCCTTCAATTTTAAATACAGTCCGTTAATTTAATCATGACCAACATAATGGTCCTGAATAGAATCGAATAGATAGATAGCGGCAAAAGATACACTCTTCGTTGAATATTTGATTTTATTCTTTCGTTTGATGTTATCGTGATGACGGATTAGATGTAAATAACTAATCAATCCTTTGACAATTTGAAAATGAACTTTACACGATTTTAAAAAAACTTTCAAAGAGTCGAGTTCAAACGCTAAAAAGTTGCAGCTTAAACGCAAATTGAAAATTATAGCTTGTTGGTGAATGTGGAAACTTTGAGGATGAAATATTATGACGTGCTTGTTGATGATCACTTATCTGAAGACTTTGAGAATTGGATATCATAATGTGCTTGGCGATGACCATTTATTATGTAGATCTTCAGTTTGGTAAAGTGAGTAAGAACTAGACTGCACCAAGGTAAGTTTACAAGAAGTTTCTACTTTTCTGTTGTAAAATTGTTAATAATGCCTCATCGAATTAATTTGAGGAACCAAATCCTTACTTCGTTAAATTATCTGATGAAAGAAACCAGTTTTTTACACTGCTTTTAGGTCTCGGCTCTAATCAGAATTGAAGGACTGCTTAGAGATTTGAATCCAATTAAAAAAAACTGTTCGATAGTTTAATAATCAACTATCCTTCCTTAAATGATAATTATAAAATATTTTATATGCCATTTATTCTAAAGTGCAAGACAAAATTAATTGAAACGCCAGAAAATTCATTTAGTTCCTTAATGGAAATACTTATTAAAAATTTGAACAATAAATGTTCTTGACGATTCTACTTTTTTAAATATCTTAAATTTTGAAAAGCTATCCATTGAATCATTTAAAAGTCTCGTAAACTTGTTGGTTTTATGCATAAAAACCTTCGGCTTTTTAATTTTTGATTGAAAATTAATAGCAATAAACTAAAGCATTAGATATTAATCAAAAACTGCAATATAGAAGCCTAAAAAAAATTGAAAATAAATAATCAAAATAAATTTAGCATCAACAAAAAATTATATGTAAAAAAATTATAAAAAAAAAATTTCAAAAATCTCCAGTCTCAAAAAATGTGTATTTCCTTTGTACTTGCTATGGAAAAATAAAATAAAAACTAAGAATATTTTTTCTTTTAATAAGTAATATAATAAAATTTTAATAAGTAATTGTAAATATTTCTTGGTGAATTCTAATGAGAATATATACAAGATTGTAAAAACACTATACATCTCGTATAATTGTTCTTGTTTCTTAAAATAACTCCAATCCCAAACTGAATATTAAAAATAAACAGCTTCACATAATTTATTTATCACATTGGTTGCTGCTTGAATCCCCTCACTTTCTCTCTAATTGGATGCCCCTTTCTCTGCTACAATTAATTCATACAGGTCATGCATTTAAACTGTTAGCGCCATCACAGACTTGAGTCGAGACACTGAAAGTGTTAAACGAGATAAACTTGCAATGTGTTAATCAAAATATTTCTACCGATTGTGTCAAGGGAAGCTCAATCATATATTGTCGGTCGCAAAATAATTAGTCATAGATAGGGAAAAAAACTTTGGAAATCTAGGATATCTCGCCAAAATAGAAGTTGAAGGAATACTCTCCTTCCCAGATGTCAAGAACATCCCCTCTTGAAACCCGAATCGTAAACATTCCTTGAGAAAATTCAGGTTTACATAAATTCTCTTCGATAACAAACAATTGAACAGAGCTTTGCTTTCTGCAACTGAGTTGAGCAGATGTTAAGTTTTTTATGTGTACTGAGTAATCTGAAGCCGTATGCATTTATTTCAACGAATCTATTCATTTCACGACTTGATTGTATGCAGGAGTAATGCATATTAAATCCGACATCATAAGCCAAACATCATCCCATTGACAGACCAGTGCATCGCAGTATAAAATAATATAAATCGTAAAATTAAAAAAAAATTATGGCTAACATTTGAAGAAGGGATTTTACTGCCACAATGCGATCTTTACCCCCTGCAGTAATTGATTAGATGAACAAAAATTGGAATTTTAAAAGAATTAATGGGGAAATCAACAATTTATTGTATATCTTCGCAATCCGACTCGACTTGAATTCTTATCCCTCATCTACTTGGTGACGCATTTGTTTTTATAACTTAGTCCTGTTATTTGAAGCCTGATTTGTATCATTAGAAATTATGTATAGTTCAAAACATACAAATTAGGTTGAATCGTAAACTTTTCCAATGAAACTTTTCAAACTTTTATTCTGTTGCCAGCATGTAAAGAAATAAGTCTTGATTAACGATTTTAGAAAGAAATAATGATAAGAGAATAACACATAAAATAATTTAACTGAATAGCTATACTTTTAATTTAGATTCAATACTATACTTCAAGATATTGTGAACACAGAATAACTATTCTTGAAACAGATCTATCAAATTTTAAAATAAGAGGACCTGCGTAGGAGCTGTATGCTCCAAAATGATAAAAATAATTTTTGAAACTTATCTTACAAATTCGGTCCTAAAACAATACTTGATTCTTCACAACTGTACAGTATCCATAAATCAAAAGCTAGAAGTATGCAAAAGTTGAAACTAAAAAATTCTAATTAAGAAGACCCCCAAATTAACTGCTTAATTGTTTTAGCCGAGTGCCATATGTGCATTTGAACCAAATCTGTCGAAGGTTTGACTATCAATTGGTCAGTATTATCGCAGGTATGTAAACGCAATGGCTTAAATCAAAGACATTCGGTTCTTGTGATTACAGCTGCATTTTTATTTGAAATGTTGGTTTTAATCGACGCGTCCAAAATATATATTCGTTTGATAAATTCAGTAAAATTATTAAATTCACACCAAAGATCTATATTTCGAGACTATTTACCGCTGATGTTGGTAGTTCATAATTTTATGCGGGGGAGGGATTCATTTGGAGATTATGCGTGAAAGGTTCGGCACCCCCCCCTCCCCTAATATTGTTATGATTTTTCTTGTTGGATGAATGATGAAATGCCTGAATCCTTTAAATAAATTATTATTAAAAATTTAACGGCTATTTTTTTTCTTCAAATTCGGCAGGCAAGCACAATGTACAATAATAAGAATAAACTCAATTTAAAAAACACGTTTTTACTAATGTATTAAGTTTCCTATTACCTATCCGACGATTAGCACAAGTTGGAAGCTAATCTGTCTTCTGCTGTATCCTGCGACTCGTAACGGCTCATATGTTTATCTCTTATAAATTCAAATTATATCATGTTGTTTTATTGTAATTAATATTAAACTCAAGCCATTTAAAAAATGTTTCTTCATTTAAAATGTTTAAAAGTCTTTTCATTTTATAAAGTTTCTAGTAATTTTTTTTAAAATCAGCATTCGGAAACTTGTAAACGGAAAAAAAAGGGTTTTTTTAATGAAATAACTGATTTTAAAAATAGAAATCTTAAAAGTTTAAAGAGTAGATAGAAAAGCTTAAGTAAATCGCAATCATATTTATAATTCAATTTTATATAATGAAAGCCAAGCAATTCTTTATACTATTTAATGTAGTTCTAAATCTTCTATTGTTTTATCTGCCATACGAATTTATAATTTTTGTTTTGATCTATAAATTTTTATGAACGTACTCCAATTCTTTTAGATACGATAAAATAGTTTTTATATATATTTTTACATTTTATATAATAACAAATACTAATCATTAAAGACACCACCGTTCTTTCCCGAGTTAACCCTTTCTAGGGCCGTGGGAAGTATGCTTCCCACCAAATTTATCAATCTTTGTATGAAATTTTGTAGGTTGGCATAAGTTCTGACAAATTTTTTTAGAAAGACAGAAATTTAGATGCTTCAGTTCTTTATCTCAATCAAAATGTGTCTTGACTTGTTACTTAATTATTAATTAACCAAATTAATTAATGAATTAAATTAAATTTATCTAATAAGCTAAATGAATTCCTTTTCTTATTCTAATTTCAAGCCTAAAAATATTTTAACATAATATGACTAGAAAAAAATGGCCCTTTAAAAGGTTAATAAAATAGCGGAGGGGGATATTTCATTCTTATAACCACCTCAAACCGTAACAGGGAATCGATTTGCACTTGCTAATATACAAAGTCGTGTATTAGCCACCATACTAAACCAAACGTGTTTCTTCCAGTTCCATATTCTAAAGAATTATATAGAATTTCATTAAAGAGCATTGCTATCTAATGTTCCTATTTTCTACAAATACACTTTTTAAATCTTTTATTGTAAAGATAAATAATTTAATATGGGTTTAAAACAAAACAGTACAATCAGTCGATACTGATAAAAATAATCTACAGTAAACTAGAATTTTAATCCCTTTGTTGTATATTTTAATTTTTCTTGTGTTTTAATTGCTTCTTATTTTTTTTTAGTATGTCATAGCTTTTTGAAAAAAAATGCTATTTTTTATTGTATCAATAAAAGCGAGTTTTAAATATTTTTTTAATATTTTCTACTTATTAGTCTTTAATATTTGATAATTCATAATAATAAATATAAGGGAAACTAAAAATTAACAGTTCTCAAGTTAATTTCTAGATAACGCCGCTCTTTGTAAACAATTTTTAGCTCAATTAATATATTATTTAATGAGCTCTAAAACTGTTAGAATAATCTTTTGATGTCTTGAAACAAAGACTAAATTTTAGAAGCCAATTATCTATATATATCCGGATCCTTAATATATAGAAGGAAATGAGTTATAACTTAATTACAAAATTCCCTCTTTATAAACACGCAACATCATATAAAACACTCAAAAACCAAGGTAGTGAAATTGTCTGAAAGAAATAACAATTTGAAAATTTTTATACAGATTATAGAGAAATAATTATAAGAAATTCTTTAACTCAATAATTGCGAATTTATAATTATAAATTTTTGAAATATTCATTCTTTAACCACAGTTGTCTTTCTGTAACAAAACGTAAGCAGCAGAATAAAATTCTCTTTCAATATTCTACTTTATTATTCAGAAATAAGATTTAATTATGATAATTTTCATATATAAAATACTGGAAATACCTGGATAACTTTTTGTATATAAAATACCTTAAAAACCTGAATAATTTTTCATATATAAAATACCTTAAAAATTTTTCACAATCTTATTTTTAAAACATGATTCGCTACCTCGTGAGTCCTGTAGATAATGCATATAGGAAAATAGAAATATCTAAATACTTGTTTAACTACTATAAGGTTGTTGATTTGTTGCTTTTGTTTTAAAATGCATACGCAACAAAAAAAAAGTAAGTGATTTTAAATGGATGTGAAATCTTTCCAATAAAGTGAAGAATAAAATTTGAGCGTTACATTTTTGTCACATAATCATTTTCCATTTTTTTTACCCATGTTGCCCAGTCTGTTGCACAATATTATTCTATATTATATGATATTAATCAATATTCCACAATATTATACAATATTGCGAATATTTATCAATGTCATAGAATATTGTACAATATTTGTGTGCTACTAGCGAACACTTTCCGAATTTTGCAGACATATTTGTTGTTTTCCTTTTATTTGGATCACAGTCAAATCATATATGATTTTCCAAAGTAGTTTTAATATTTTGATTTTTTTTTCTGACGTCATAAAAAGTGGCTGTGTATTTGGAGTTGTGTCGCATATGGTTTGAAAAGCGGTTGTACTATTATATTACGTATTTGGGCGGCCTTGTGAATTGATTTCTTTAAAAATGTAAAAGCTTGGAAAGTGTTTCTCAATAAATGTAAAAACTTAAGTTTCAAGATCACTTACAATGTTTCATCGGTACAGTTCAAAGAGTTTTTTTAACAATATTGTCTGCATAAAGACTGTCATAATTTCCATAATGTATTATCCGGACTCAATGATGTCTGAAACGTTGAAAGTCATCAAAACCTCCAGCTCGAATTTTGTTGCTATTATAATACTTTTTCTTTGTATACTTGTATATATATTAAAGGTAAAAAAAGATATATTTTTATATTTTATCACCGAGCACCATTTCGAGGTATCTTTTTTTCATAATTTTAGAATTTGAAGTCAGCCAAAAAGGGAGATATATCTCCACGGTGGATTCACGTTGTGCCATGGGACCAGCAACATGCCTCATAAGCAATATTATAAAACAAACGAAATTTATTGTTGTGAAACTCTTTATATATCCAACCCCCAAAAAATCTTACACGAACTTTTCAGGTGATTTCAGTTCTCAGAAAAGTAAATGAAGTCCGGCATTTTCAACCCGTTGTCTCTCCTCTTCCATTTTTCGCCAACCTCCGAGGAATGCGACAAAATGAAATGGTACAATTTTATTCTTGACAAACATAAAAACAAGTTGTTGTGTTCTTTGCAGTTTTTATGTGTTTTTCTTTCTGAAGTAGTTTGGGTCTCCTTTCGCGATTTACTTGATTCTGTTTTCTTCCTACTTTATTATTATTATTCTCCCAAATAAACATTTCGAAATCTTCCAGGCAAAAATAAAATAAACGTGATGGGAAATTCAACATGTGTCAGGTAACCAGGTACAAACAGTCTTTAGAAATAAATTTCGTTGCATCTCCAAATTGTACAAAAGATATAAAAGAGGGAAAAGGTAACTTAAGCCTTTGCCTACATATTTCTTTGAAACGACCTTTGAATTTGAAGCGCATTTAATTTTTTGAACATGTGAAGGCGTAAGCATTCGTTTATTTCTTATTATTCAGAATATATACTGATATATGATATTAAGATAACTTAAGCTAATTAGAATTACAAAAAAAAAATGGAAACATGAATTCAAACAAATACGGAAAGTTCTGATACGTCAAATGTACACAAAAGGTTTAAAATTCCAAAATAAAATGGAAATGTATGTGTGAAATATATAATAAAAATAAAATACAATTGTGCACCATGTATTTCATGCAATCTTTAAGAGATAGGAAATATATATTTTTTTCTGAATAAAGGTTGATAACTATTTGGCTTTATGGATGCGACAAAAATGGCTTCTCTAATGCACATTTCTTGCTTTAAATCTTGCACTGTATAAAATCGCTGATTGCCAACGAATTTATTTCTAGCTGTAAAATATAAGAAAAATGGATTTAGAACCTTCTCCAATATTTGTAACTGTGTTGTATTGTTGTGTAGAGAATTTCTTTCATACATTAATATCCAAATTTCAGTTATAAACACAGAATCATGTCTCAAAAAGTAACTGATTTATTGAATTGAAATTTTGTATATATATTTTTGTATATATATTAGGGAGACGAGAAAAAGTTCATATTTATATGTTTGTGTTGAGCTAATCAAAACAAGTAGTGACTGATGTTTATTTAAGTAAAGAAAAATAGTTATTAAAATCTGATATCTTCTATTCTCCTCTAATATTTTTTAATGCTTAATCTAATTCCATTCTAATATTTTTAATGTTATAGTGCAAAACAGTGTGAAATTATTTCTATATTTAAAAATTTTCTTTCGATCATGCTAATTTTGTATCCTTCACAATTTTTTGTAAATTTAAAAAAAAAAAAAAATATTTGATTTAATACTCCATAGTTTTTATGAAAATATTTCTTTTAAATCCTAAACAGGTTGCATAAATGATTTTTTTAAGGTTATAGAATATTTTTTATTACATTTTTATAATTTAACTCGCAAGTCTTGTTGTTTAATGGCTTAGTTCAAAGGATCTTAAAATATGGGATCTTTGAAAATTCGAACACTATATATATATATCGTTGTTAGCTAGGAATGACTGGTGACTGTTTTCTTTGGCTTGCTTTCGTGGCTACGGCTTTTATCTTCTGCTATGTTTCAGAAAACAAAACATAAAAAAACAACATAAAAAATAAACAAAACAATTAAGAAAACAAAATCCTAAAATAATAACGTTGTATTCTGCTTTGGATAAAATTAATTTAGAACAGATAATTATTTAAAACCTATAAATATTATTGCAAATCAGTAATGTTACCTCCCAACACGGTTAGCTCAATCCCTGGAAAGACCGTTTTACGATCAGCTCTGTTGGATGCAGATCCAGTGCCGAGTCAGTGATCCCAGAGCTTGGGAACCATTTGGCGACGAATGTGGTACGAAAATAGATAATACTGTAATCTTGCAGAATTTTGGTGAGAGTGCCAATAGGAACCGAGATATGCCTAATTGCTCCAGGACCTTCTATACCCGCTTCCCGGTAATATAAAAGGCCGACAGTCTCAAGCCAAAATCAGTAGTGTATAGTCGTAATCGTGGAAAGAGTCAACGGCGAGTAGTTGGATCAGTCCAGCGAACAGTAAACGTTATATGAAACTCAAGCGATTGCTGAATTGAGCTGTGTGCCGAGTCCTGATGTTTATTGTAGAAGCATCGAGTCGTGTACGGAGTAGCCAATCGTGTAGTAGTGCGTCGGCAGTTCGATTCAGATAAAGCGAGGAGATAGTGGAAATACAGGCATCTGGAAAGACCGTAGAGAGTAGTTAGGAAAACTCCATCCTCCTTCTGAATTCTGTCTGGCCTCTTTGTATGTTGTGTTGTTATTACTACCGATTACTACTTGTGGGCAACTGTTTGCTGAGGCGTGCTGCTCTGTGTTGCTTGTCTTCGTGTTTAATAAAAGTGGTTACTAAAGGACTGTTTCTTCGTCGATCAACGAATCGAAAAGAACCCGGAATTCATAACAATAACTTCATATAAATAATCTTAATTTGTTCTAAAATTTATAAAATTCTTATGCATTAGAGTTGTGATAAAACTGGATGAAATGAAATTGCTTAACTATTTTTCTTATAATTATAATCAAAGATGCTATAATGTGATCGTATTAATTTTAAGATAAATTTTCTGTCTTAGTATTTGCTTTGAAATTAAATTAAAAATTACTATACTTTTAGGGGGAAATAGCAAAGCTCTAATAAAATATTTTATTTTCGATTAGTTCAATACATTTAAGAAGTTCGCAAAGTTTAATTTCTGAAACCGAAAAGATTTTCTAAGATCGATAAAAAAAAAAATTTGAATAATTTAAAACTGCTTGGGTATAATTGGAGTCACATTAATATTTAAAATAAGTTCCCACTTTAAATTACGATTAATGATATTAAATATTTGCTGGAGGTTTAGACTTTCAAGGAATTCTTCTATAAATGAAAAAAATGGACCCCAAATGTTATTACCTTTTTTCACCTTTAAGAATATAAAGTATTCAAGGAATGAGATATTTTTTGGTTTCGAAACCCAGTTCTAAAAATAACCATTAACTCGAAATTATAATTTAAGGATGTGAAACAAAAAGAATCTCACTTTTTTTTGTTTGAATTCCTTTGTATTCTTTTTCCATTTCATAATCAATTAGAACAAAAAGTAGTGGAAAAAGAAATGGAATAGTTCTCTATTCTTTTTACTACGATAGAATGTTGATTATTACACTAGAAGCTCTTTCTTTACGTCATGATTTCCTTAAGTTAAAGGCAGTAATCTAGAATGATGTAAAAAAAACTAAAAACGAGAAAATGTTATTTTTGAAAGTACATTTTTAAAAAATCTTTCTGTTGAATAAAAAAATTAGGTGATCTTGTATATAATAATTAAATTTAATGAATCCAGTGTTATCCATAATCTTATGAAATCCAGTGTTTAGATTTAGTTTTCACATTTACGTTAATAAAATCTAATAGGTAGCGTGTTAAAAAATTTTTAATTGAATCTTTCATTTCGACACAGTTCTTATTTTATTAGAAAGGATGAATACTGAGCAAAATCAAAATTTTAGAGATATACAACCATTTAAATCACAAATAAAATTGAATATAATTATAATACTAATTTAAAGTTAGCTTTTAATAATTTTAAAAGATTTCCCTTGCTTATTTCTAAAATTAAATAGAAAAGAGGGATGAATAATAGCAACTTAAATTCTCAGGAACACTAATAATACCATTGAATTCTGCAAATTAGTTGATTTTTAGTTGTTTGCATTATTTCTATCATATTTTTAAAGCCATTGCTCTAAGCTGTTGCTTACATGGGCGTGTGTTTTTCAGGAACATGTTGTTTTTTTTAATTGATAATAGTTACGAGCCAAAATGTTATTCGCATATTTCATCGAATTATTAATAATTATATTTAATCTATTCTGCATATCTATATTTTACAATTTTAATAATTTTTTATAAAAATGCAATAAAAGATGTACAAAATATGTTAAATTGCAGTATAAAAGATGAAATTTATTTTTCCTGAGATAATATCCATTTATTTATACTTTGTAGCATCTGCATTTCTGAAATCATAGAAAAAAATTTCTTTTTTTTCTGTCACCGTTTTTGAAATCCGTATAATAACTTCCGGAATTTAAAAGCAGCAAGATATGTGTCTTATCCATTTTCATAAAACATATGAAACATTTGAACATATGAACATTTAATATCGCAAGATATTTCTTTCCGTTACCAAAACGAAATCCTACAGTAACATATTTGGGGGTTTCAACTACACTTGAAATAAACAATCTCGGACATTTTGAAACCGTAATGCACCCAGTTCCATTTTCTTTTTCTCCAGAGGACTCCTTCCAGCAATATGGGATGTGACAGTTTTGTTCCAGGATTCAGTCAGATTTTATGTCCACTGCTATTTTTATACACTCATTCGAAACTGCAGTTGAAGTTTTTCTTAGGTGTTTTTGTATTCTTCGTAATTTTTTTTTATTCCAAAATGATGTAAACTTTTTCGAAATCTTTTGGACAAAATGAAAGAAATGTAATGGGAGGCCCTGTCAAAAGTGTTCGCTAAATACATGAACACTCTCTCCAAAAATAAATGTACTCGAGTCTTTATAGAAATATCTAAACACATAAAACCATGAGGGAGGGGATTGGAAATTTATTAAAAATGATTAGATGGCGAGGAAAATACAAATAATTTGAATAAAATTCAATAAATAGATAATTTGAGTTATATATATTCAAAAAATATGAAACATAAAAAAAATCATAAAATATTTCTGTAGAAAGAACTCAGCTAAAACGTGTTTTAAGGTATCCGACTAGGTTGTAAGAATGTTTTTCCCAGAAAAATGTGAAATTTTTTTTATGATCTGAAAATAAATTCCAAACTTCGTAGATTCTTAAACAGGCTTTTTTCATATACAGGGTGATCAAGAAATAACAGAAGGTGTTTGGAGCCCTGTAGCGTGTTATGTCCTGGACGAAATACAACAAAATTTGGCCACCATACACATTAAAGTATGTGGTTTTGATTTGTCAAAAAAAAAAAATTAGTACCAAAAAACACCGAGAGGGAAATTCTAGCGCTGCGATCGAAAACTTCATTATGTAATTTGCATATACGGGACTTTGTGACACGATATAGAGGTTAAAAGGAAGGGTTGCATATATTCAAGTCATTCTGCAAGAATTCGCCGCTCTTCGGGAATACCGGCGGTTAAAACAGTTACGTAGAGGACCGATGACCATAACTAACTTACGAAGAATAGTTGAAAGATTGAAACAACAGGAATTCTTGATTTGGAACCAGGTCGAGAACGATTTCAAGTTGTGTGGCTACTTGACAGGTGTTGTGTATTAAGGACATGTTCTAGATATTCCTACTTTAAAAGATCAAATAACGTTACATGTCAGACGAAAAAATGCCGATATGCAGCGAGCCACAGTCGGAAACCTCATGTACCGCATGCAGTTATTGGAACATCAGGCTGTTGGTCACCTTGAACCAAATTTGAAAGTTGTTATAATAAACATTTTTCATTTATATTTGGTGTATTGTTATTTACTATTTCCATTGGTAGTTAGGTATTCTTTTTTTCACACATGCGTTTGCATAGCCAGGATTTTCCCTATCGGCGTTTCTTGGTACATTTTTTTGACAAATCGAAAACGCATACTTTAATGTATATGTTGGCCAAATTTTGCTATATTTTGTTCAGTACATAACACGCTGCATGGCTCCGAACACCTGTTATTTCTTGATCACCCTGTATATAAGATGGAACTATACAGTAGGTACTAAATACAGTAGTTTCAATAATACAAACAAATAAAATTGAAATCGGAAACAGTGATATTTTTTAGCGAAAATAAATGATTTATTTTATTTTTAACGTACAATTCACCAAAATAATATTTGATATGTTTACATTAGTCTGTCATTACATGTATATACTCAGCCCTAGTTTACTTATTTTTGGCACTTCTGATAAAAAAGCATGTATGCTACATTTGTTTCCAACGCATTTGGATGAACTAATTTAAAAGTACAATATCTAAGCGCATTTTCTGAAGAATGATTTCACTGCGATTGATTCACGAGAAACATACAAGGGATTTTCAAATGAAAAGGTACGAAACGACACTGTGGTTATAAATGAAGACTTTATTCAAAATATATACTATAGGCCCATTGATTTACGAGCTGAAGGATTCCTTGTTCCAAGAATTCCTATGGTGTATACTTTGAATAAACTCTTCATTTATACCCACAGTGTCGTTTCGTACCTTTTTATTTGAACACCCCTTGTAGTAACTCAGAATAAAGTCAATAGAATTTAATGAAATTCGGTATGCATGTATCTAAAGCCTTTGAGGGTGTGATAGACCGTGAATTTAAGATAGCTTCATTTAGACATGTTTTACAGTCACTTTAAATTCAAAACATAGACAAATTTGGACAAAAAAAAATCATTAACTGCAACTACAAATGCTAATTTTTTTTCTTTTATTAAAATAATTTTTATTCTGTGGTCTGTTACATTTTATGTAGTTTGAGCTATATATGGGCAAAATGAAAATTAAATATTTCCATTATTTGTTAACTTACTCTTTTTTTCCTAACATTGAAAATTTTGCTAAATTTTCATTAAATAAGCAATGATTGTATTTTTTCTTTTAATAGTGATCTTTCAAGTCTGTTTTAGCTATCTGGTACAATAAAAAATATTTATGTATACTTTTTTTGTAAATAAAAAATAAAAAATATATTTATGTATACGTTCTAACCTTGTCGGATATCTTAAAAGATTTCACTTCACGAAATGATTCGCTTTCTCTTCTCATCGCTGAGACTTAAACACCTAATAAGAAAACGTGAAGAACAACAGGGATATAAATTAGTCTGATCAAAATATCTTCAATTTTCTCTTTCTTTAGATAACATCGTAAAACGAAACTTCTTTAATTAAATTCTGCCTGATTGAGCAAATTTAAAGAAATCTCATTTTGTTAAGACAACTTATTATGACGGAAAAGAATTTTTGCCAGAAAAATGTTTGTGACAAGCGCATTAAAAACAGGAATTAGTTCCGCAGCTTTATTTTCGTTAAAAGGTTTGTTGTCCTATTATTTCATACGCTCCAGCTAAAAAGTTCATTAATTAGATAAATACTAAAATGTGCATCGTATCTCCTAGACATATGATAACAAGATCCATTTTTTTTTCTGTCGAAAATTTTTCGACTTGATTAGATAAACGATTAGGTACTTTTCATGTCCAGTTTTCAATTAGAAAGTTCCATAAATTCCTTAAACGACACACAGTATGATATCGATAAGCTAATAAAACAAGTAATACCATTATTAAAAAGGAAAAAGGAAGCTAACTGAATCGTAGTGATTGTCAACTATAATATTGTTTCCATCAGTAATTTTGGTTTTTAAACTATGTAAAAGTGTTCCAAATGAATTTTTAAATAAAATATTTATATTTTAGATTAAAAATGTTAAAGAATCGCCTACAAAACAAAAATTATATTTGTTACCAGAAATATATTTTGTTCACTAAAAAATTGGTATAAAGAAAAAATCTAGCTTATAATTTATAAAATGATTCGTTCAAACATTTACAGAAAAAAAAATATATTGCCTACTATATAAACGAAAATATTCGTTGCACTTCTAGTCATTGTTTAAATACTCGGAATCAATCGATTGATATACAATATCTAATTATCAGTATTTTTTCCCCCATTTTGAAGAATTTAAAAGAATTGTAAATTTTTTTAAACCCATACATAGCTTATTTTTTGGTTTATTAATTAAGATGACTTTGAAAAATTATTGTAGCAAATTTGAAGAAGAAATATTTAATGGTTAATGAGATTTTCAAAAGAAAAAAAATTTCGAATTTCGAAAATCGCACTAAAATATTAATGTAGCATTCAACCGCAAAATACGAAAATATGAAGACCTTTCTCTAACTTCCCAATTATAAAGATAGAAACAAATTCAAAATATTTTATAAAGAAAACTATTTGAGAATATTGAATAAAAAGAAATGTTCGGTATTTTCTCCCAAAATAGAATTTTAAACGTACTCATCTACTTTAAACAAATTTTTGAAATTCTAATATTCATTCAGTATATTTAAATGTTACGATTCTCATTATGGCGATTCATTGTGTCATCAAATATTTCTACTCTAAAAAATATTTACAGAAAAATTTGCCTTTTATAATTGCATTAATTATTATAAATAAAATCTTTATAACCATGGTATGTCTCGTCTATTTTTTATCGTTAACGAAGTCGGAATCGTGTAAAGAGTCTACAGTGATTAGTTGGATCAGTCCGGCAGTGAACTCAAGCGATTGCCGAATTGAGCTATGTGCCGAGTCCTAGTGTTTATTGTGGAATCATCATTTGAGGAGTAGCCAGTCGTGTAGTAGTGTGTCGGCAGTGGAATACAGCTAAAACTAGAAGACATTGGAGGATTGCAGCCGTTTGAAGAGACCGTAGAGTGAAGCTACGAAGATTCCCTCCTCTTGCTAAATTCTGTCTGACCGCTTTGTGTTCTGTGGTTGTTATAACTACCGATTACGACTCGTGGGCTACTCTTTGTTGTAGTGTGCTGATTTGTGTTGCGTGTGTATAGGTCTCGGCTGCGTATTCGTCGTCTTTGTATTAGTGCCTTCGTGTTAATAAACGTCGTCGTAGTTTTCTACTAAAGAACTATTGATTTCTGCATCGACCAACAAATTAAAAGAACCCCGACAAAAGAGTAAATCCGTAACAATATATATATATATATATATATATATATATATATATATATATATATATATATATATATATATATATACCGGCGGCTTGTTATCCGACGAACTGATCAAAATTTGACACAAAACTATAATTATAGCTGGGTCACCAAATTTTATTTATTTAAATCGTTGTGCTTTTGATTACATTAACAATTCTTGGAAATATAGACCAATAGGCGATCAATTCTTCAACAAACTTGATTCAAAATTTGATAAGATACTAAACCTATTCAATCTTTTTTTTTTAACTCTTTACATTTTTGTTACTATCGTGTTCACTTGCTGTCATATAGACTTCTTGCGAATATATTTCAGTTAAAAATCTGCGATTTAGGTGTAAGGCTACCTATGAAATTCTATTCATCTGGTTCAATGCTCTTTTTAGTTGTCGTATCTACGGGCAGACTTAATTCCATAAACATATTTTCTCGGCTCAGGGATATCAGAAACGAGAATCTTGGTTTTGAAATTTTTGTTGACTCTATTCTTTTTATATGTGTTCTTTGTATAGGAGACATAGTGATAAGGAAATAACGAAAATGCGTGATAGAATATAACTGTGGATATCAAAAGATATGACAAAATTAAATTCGTAATAATTCTCTTCCAATAATTTGCGAAACGGATTCCAAAACTGAATTGGCAGGGCATATTTCATGCTCATCATATGAATATAAAGTAACTCTATCACCTTTTGGTTAAAATTGCTCACATCATCATCTTGAGAAAAAAATTGTATGACAATTCTATATTAGTGAACTGTATTTTTGTTTATGAATAAATTATAAACAGCATTTAGTGCTAAAAACTATCAAATAAAATTTTTGATTATAAATACATTACAATGTTTTTCCTACAGTATAAATTAAAATTCCTAAAAATTAATATAATTAAAATGTGAATAATTAATAGATGGATGTGATTATTTTCGTACATTGTATCGTACATTGTTTAAATTTCGTACATTGAATTAAAATGTTATTTGCAATAATTTTCAACTTCAGTGTTGCTTCTCTAATAATTTCCAATTGGGTTTTTTTTTCGTGCTTAAGTTTATTAACAGAATGATTAATCATACTTGCAAGACTTTTTTTATTTAATGCAGAGACTTGCAAGACTTTTTTTATTTAATGCAGAGACATGCAAGGTTTTTTTGTTTCTTTTTTATCTAGTTTTGAGTGATGGTTTCAAATTCATTTGATTTAATTGGTACAGAAAATATAATAAAATTTTTCAGTTACAAAATTGTACTTTTTGGAAAGTTATCGATAATTATAAAACTTCCCATGCTGATGATCTCCTTAAGTTCAAAGAATACATTAAGTAATTATTTGTAACTATTGGAATTCGGAATCAATAATTTAAATCTTTTGCAATCCCAATAAAAAGTTCGTTGAAAAATTGTTGCACTGAATAGCGTTAAAATTAAAGTGTGAACCAATAGAAAGAAACCAACAAAAAAAAAACTAGCATGGGCTTATTGATCTGAAGAATTCGAATCTTGGTTAATCATTATGCTTAAGAATTTAAGTTGTCTTTTAAATGTGACTTTGCTTTTTTTCTACTTAGTAATTTTCAAATAATTTTTAAAACATCTCCAATTTTTTCTCTTTTTTTTCTTCCCAATACAATCATGTATTCTGATTTGAAAATGCATAAATATTTGCTTTGAGAAATTTTTAATTAATTTCTACAAAAGAAAAACTAAATAGAAAAAGAAGAATAAAATTGCACAATATCTATAAGTAATATTTTATTCAAAGTTACATGAAATAAATTTCTAAATAACATTAACAAAAAAACAAACATTTTCATAACACAACTTTAACGTTGAAGTAAAAATAGCAATTAAATCTTTGTAAATACAATAGAAACGGCTTGAATATAAATAAAATTTTTAAAAGATATTATTGAGAAATAATTAAATTTCAAAGCTTTTTTCAAAAAAAATGTATGAAAAAAGGAGAAAATTTCATAGCAGCTTAATTATTCATTCATAACATTCTATCTGCAGATCTAGTGTA
Organism: Argiope bruennichi; assembly: GCF_947563725.1. NCBI lineage: Eukaryota > Metazoa > Arthropoda > Arachnida > Araneae > Araneidae > Argiope > Argiope bruennichi. The sequence goes on from NC_079153.1 coordinate 122,309,124, forward strand.
ACTTACCATGTTTCTCAGGTGGTCACACTACTGAACCACTTGAGAGTTGATCAGATGAGAACTGGCTGTTTACGCACCCACATTGCCTGCAAATAATGTTTCTTTAATAATTAATGATTATTTCGTAAGAATAAATTAAAAATAATTAAGAAGTATGACTATGTTTGGAATGATTTTCTTAAAGTTGTCATTAAAATCTTATATTTTTGAATATTTGCTTGAAATAGATTGAAAAAACATCTATGAAAAAATATATATTAGCAAAAGACAAAAGAATGTTCAACAGATTGGGAAAAAAAAATTGGGCAAATAATTGCCTTAAAGTAAAATCTTTCTAATTGATTCCTTAAAACATTTGGAGTTAATTTAAAAAGTATATTATCTGATTTTACTAAGAGATAAATGTACTTCTAACCAATCTTTAAATATTGTGATTCCAGTGATAAATAATATGACTATTTCAATTTTTTTTTTTTTTTTTTTTTTTTTTTGCATTATGAAGCATTAAAATTATTGTAAAATATTTTTTAAGCTTAATACGTTGCTTTAACCATAGTTCAGTAACTACAAAACATAGATTAATCCTTAAATTATATACATAAATATTTTAGATTTCAATTTATTTTTAGAAAGGAAACTATCGAAATTTAAATTCGAGGAAATAGCACTTAAAAATGCAAAATAGTATTAAAACATTAATTGTACGAGTATAAAAAGGAATATGAAAATGGATTTCTCAAAAAATGAATGCAGAATTAAAGTTAAAAAAATTGTTTGTTTTTTTAAAGCTGTTACAAAAATAAGAATACCAAATAAATAAATAATACCAAATAAAATAAATATTCAATATTTCATTGATCATCGACTTTTCAATATAGTTATCTACTTAATTTCGATACATATTAGTAGATTTTGTAAAGTATTAATTTACATTAGCATTTAAAAACATGTTATAGCCACATGATGAGTGCAATTACTGACACTTGTTGATTATTAAAAATAGATTATTTTTGATTTTGCCTCGCATATGTCATTTGGTCTCATTGCATCAGAAAGAGTCAGGTGATATTTTTTATATCGTCATCGAATTTAATAGCCAAATCTGAACTAAAACAATTTTAACGAAATACTTTTTAAAGGTCTATGTTTAGTTAAAGGTTTATCGCTAAAAATATCTATTCATGCATTTTGAAATATATATTACGAAAACAATTTAGTAATAGGATTTTGAACTATTCTTGGCTATTATGGTATAAACGCAAAAGATAGAAACAAATGTTACGAAAGTTACAAACAAATCATCCAGCAATATTAAATTTTTTTTACATTCTTTTTTCCTGGTTATTTAAACATCGGTAGACTAATTAATCGAACATCAGGCAAGAGTATAAAAAGTTATTTCCTTGGTAACTCCTTTCAATTAAAAAAAATGGCAGTCAGGAGAAAATTAATTAAATGTTCAATTAAAAAACATCAAAACCAACTTAAAAAGGGAATCAATTGTATGAAAAATTTATTAAAATTCTTTGGACAGAATTTTTCTTTTTAAAGTTTCGGCATTTCCATTATACATGATAAAAAAAATTAAGAAAATCTTTTAGGCCTTAGTTTTTATTTCATACAAAAAAGAAAGAATGCAAAGAATAACAAAAATAAAAATAACAAAAAAGAATGAAAAAGACCACGGGACTTCAGGATGAATGCTTATGTTATGTATGGACCTATTTTATGATTCTTCGCATCTAAAAGTTTTTTTTTTTTCATTTAAAAAAAATTCCTCAAGCTGTTGTGATTGAAATTGTACTTCAATGCACCTATTGAAACAGAAGTTTCAAATTTACTTTGCAGAGTAAAATCTATTTCAAAAAATTAAAGATTTTTTTTTTTTTTTTTTTTTTTGCAAAAAGGTAAATAAAAAATTTTTAAAGCTATCTAAAATATCTAAGTTGGATAGATACTTGTATGCAATTGTACCATACTATACAAAAACTCTCTTTTGTCTACAACAGTTTATAAAAATTCTCAAGAAGACACGAAAATATTTTAAATATTTATCGAGGATTCATAATTTTTATAATTTGAAGAAGCTTTCTGTAGAATAGTTGTGTGCTTACAAAAATTCTAGATTTCGAAAGAAAATTTTTAAATATTTTCCTAGTATTTTTTTGTTTTACTGTAGAAAGTATAAAAATAATTCTTTTTTATTTTTTTCTCTAAATAAAACCTGAATTTTAAATTTAAAAAAGTTCATTCCATTGGATTTAACTCAAAAAGTGAAGTCAAGAAAAATGCTGCCCATTTTTTTTTTTTTTAAATTGTTCTTTCAGAATTTGTAAAGAACAGAAAGTAAATTGCATTTATCGGCTTAGGAGAACAGAATTGCATAAAAAAAATTTCGATTACTTTTTATATTTATCAAACAGCATTAGTTTAAAGAAACTTTTTTTTTAAAAGATTCAGTTTGAAATCCGGGAATTATTTAAAAATTCAACTTTACCGTCATGATTTCTAATGATATGAAAGTAGATACAGTTTAGGCAGAAAGTAAAAACTTATGTTACAGTTTAATGCAGTCTTTACAGTTTAATACAGTGCATTAAGACATTAAAAAGAATTAAAATTCCGCTATCATTAAGAAAAAAAGATAAAAACCAAAAGTTTTAAATAGAAGACTGAGATCAGTGAAATTTGCAGAGGCTGAAGTATAAAATTCAAGTTTCGGCGAGAAAAAAGTAGAAGTACAAATTGACAAATGCTTTTATTTTGCAAAAACGTCAAATGACTACTTGTTTGACTCTAAAAAATATGTAATATATTTTCTTTGTCAGGTTAAAATCACTGATTGTAAAGATATATTTGCCGCGATTTTGAATCATACCACATTAATAGTCCCCGATCTAGTTGAAAAACTTGGTGAAATTTTGAAGACTTAGTGATGAAATTTGGCAACAAAATTAGAGCAAAATTTTAACAATATGACAATTAGGAGACCAGATTTACAGATTCTACTGAAAAATTCCACGCCTTATCTTAAAAAAAACAATATATACAAGAGAGGCTGAAACGAGTCAATTTATTCTCCATTTGGAGTCTTGGTCACAGAAGAAGAATGAAAATTTTTTTGTACAGGTAGACGCTATTGTGCTGCTGCTGTTACTTAGCAATTTTCTATCTGTTTAACTTGAACTGTTAATTTCTGTAAGTATTGTTCCTTGTAAATAATTTGACTGTGTGATTAGATTTTCTAATAGATAAACTATCCCTAGTTTAAACAATGTTAATAGGCGTAAGTTCAATCATCCAGCTCATCTCATTGTATCTGCATTCAAAAGTCTAAGTTAAATGATCTGTTTGAATTCTATCGTAATCTCCTTTTTATGCTCAAACAATCATTGCCTGTTCACTTGTAAATAAATTTTCATTTATAAGTATTTTTTTTCATTTATAAGTAATGTGTATAAAATTGTAATGTATCTGATTTAACACTTGCAATTTTTTATTTAAAGTAACTTTTTCGAAAGTAGCGTTATTCATTTGCAAAATTTCTTCGTTTTTTATTTTCTCATACATGAAGTACAGAAAAAGAAAGAATGGAAATTACCCAAAACTTCGACCTCGATGTTTCGACGATAAAATCTTTGGAAATACATTTCTTAGAATTATGTATGTCAATAATACAAAACTGTTTAAAGCTAGCTAGGCTAGTGAAAATTGTCTTCTTTACACCAAATTTTTAGATTTCAATCGAATTTTGAAGGAAATCCATTCTTATAAATTCTGACTGTCAATCCGAGTATAAGTGAATACAATAAAAATAAAACTTTACGAGACAAATGGATAAAATTTAATACCTAGTTTTAAATATAAAAATTTTTCTGTATTAGATTTATTAGATTTTGAATCTAATAAGTCCACAAACAGACCATTTATTAGATTTTGAATCTAATGTCCACAAACAGACCATTTATAAGACTCTGAATCTAATAAGCCCACAAACAGACCATTTATTAAATTTTGAATCTAATAAGTCTACAAGCAGACCACTTATTGGTCCGTACATTTGGACGAGATAACTCAAAAACGCAATGACTTTTATAGAAGAAATTAATTGTTTGTTTCTATAATTATTATTGTAACTTTGAATTAATTTTTTATATTAATCGGTAGGTATAAAGGGTCCAAAAGCGTATTCGGTTTTCTTCACTATATTAAAACGCATAAAACGCTCATGTACGGGACAATGAATATAAAATTCTGAACAATCATGCTGTTCATTGTCTTGCGTAAGGTTCATAATTTTTCTGAGGGGATGGAAGGGATAACAATTTAATTAGGATACATGCAAGAAAGTTTCGAGGAGACTACAAACTCATTTTTCTTTCAAATGATATTACATGAAATGAATAGGACAATGATGAGTAAATTCGAAATTTTAATAAATATTCGAATCGAAATTTCAATAAATAAGAATCGTAGAAAATTAGAAAATATCTTTTCATTGTAACTTATAAAATATCTTAATGCTTACAGCATTCGAGCTTAAATAGTCTTGTTACCTAAGAATTTAATACATTTAGTTTCTAAATCATTCTTGAGCTTCGATTGTAGAAAATAATAAAAAATAAAATTATGGAAAATTGTTTATTAAGCTCTCCCTTTTTTTAATTATTAATAATAGTGAAGTTTAATATATTATTTAAAAAAAATTTTACATGCATTTATTTAGATATGAAATTATTCGTAGTGATGACTCTCCTACAGTAGAGCATCAAGATAAATACACATTTCGTTATTATTAATACACACATATAAAAATAAACGAAACAAATTCTAGTTAGCAATGACATCCATTAAAAGAAAGATACTTATTTAAACATCATTTCTTGAAGGTCGGAGCAGAAAACGCAATAAGAAAGTTGGTACAATGTAATTCACAGAAGAGTTCTTCAAACTCTTGTACTAAAGTTACATTGTACTAAAAGTACCCGCAGCTATTTATTCTGCATGCATATATACCAGAAGGTATGCCCGTCTAGACGGACTGTTTTCTTATTAACAATATCTCAGCTAGGATTGCCAGATTAAATAACTAAAGCTCTAGTAGAAGACATCCTGTATATTGGCAGTGTAATAAAAGTAAAAAAAATGTTATTTCCAGTACATTTTAAACGTAAATAAATATATAGTAGCATTGAACGTTTTATTTTTTTATTTCCTCACTGTGGATTCTTCTTTATTCATAATACTCTCGAACACTCAAATCAAAAATAATTAATAGAATTAGTTTGAAACAAATAATGACCAACAAACAGAATGAAAAAACACTTGACACAGGCTTAGCAAAAATAAAACTGAACTTCATAAAATAAGGAATTCTACTAATCCTAAACATCTATTTTAAAATAAGTATGATTAAATGCACAGTAAAATGAATACGTTTATGTAAAAAGTTCTTGAAATATTAAAAATATTGTGGAATTACTACATAAAAAAATTAATGGATCTCAAAAATGATAAAATTCGATTTCGAATGTGCTGAAATCGTGTTTCCGCGGAAATTCAATGCCAGATATGAAATAAAAGTAATGATGTAAAAAATATAATGAATCAGCAGACCTCAGCTTTATTTGCCTTTGCTACAATCCAACATAAATAAAAATTGCATGTTATGTTTTCGATCCTATAACTACATAATTTTCATATACACTAAAATTAAAGTTAATCATTAAATTCGGTTTAAAATAAATGATGATTTACTAACAGAAAAAAATGAATTGCATTACAGAAAATAACAAGAAGTCTAATTGAAGAAAGAAATAACTCAGCGCTATCCATTTGGGCGTACATAAATAGTTCTGACTTTTAGTCAAGATAATAAAAACTAATTAAAAACATAATACAGAAGCTGGCTATCCAAAAGAGTTAAAATATTAGAAACATATTATGAAAATGTATATCTTTTTATAAAAGTTATTATTTAAAAAATAAGAAAAATAAAATACATATAATTACATGTCATATAATTTTTAAATTCTACTATTATATACTCTTTAAAATGTTTAAAATTTTCAACAGTACTTTAAATAATATCATTGCACAAAAAGTTAGAAAAAAATGATTAATTTTAGTAAAATATAGTACAAAAAAGCAAATTTTATGTTAAAAAAGCTTTTTTTTTAATTTTAAGAGGGTTGAAAAATAATCTTTGTATTTTTAAAAATTATGGCGGAAAGGCGTAAAATCATTCTACTCTCATTTTACCCTCTTTAGGGAGAGATCGAAGAAATTTTATAATAGCGCTTTGTTAGTATTATGTTAAACAATGTTTTAAAGTGATTAATTTAATCTTTCTAAGTGCTAAAAATGCATGTGGGTCACTTTTTTTCCAATTATTCAGTTGTGGAATCGTATGAAGTGCAAACAAATAGGTCTTCAATCTTATCTGAAAGCTCAAGAGTAGAAGCAAAAATAAATAAATAATTCAGTAAGATATTTTTAGTATAGTTTTGAGCAATTACTCAGACCCATTCTGACGAAAACTAGTATAGAAATGTTTAACGGAAAAAATTTTTCACATGCATTCGATGTTTACTAACAAAGTGTCCTAATTTATTATAGATGTTATAAAAAAGTAATTAAGCAAAAGTATTTCATTGAAAATCGGATCAGAGCAAAACCTTTTACTATGAATCTAAAAATTTTAATTTTTTTCTATTAAGTGCTTATCTCAAATTTACTAAATTCTTTTACAAATTCTCATTCAATGATGTTTCGCAAACTGTTAAACATGCAGTAAAAGGCTCCAATCCTAAGACAAATGCTTTTCCTTTAATATAAATTTCGATTTGAATGCTCAAAAATAAAAAATAAAAATTCTACCGATCTCTCTTTACACTTGAATGGGTTTCATGGTTGTTTTTTTTTTCTGGAGACTATTATAAAGTCAAATGTTCTTCTAGTGAAGAAGTCGACAAGTATTCAAATAAGAGTAGTTTTCTTCCCCTCCATCTTTTCATTGGAAGCTATTCCAAATGGAAATCAACCAGTGCCCTTATTGGAACTGCGGTACGAACTCACTCCTAGGGTAACCCTTTCTATGCTGTAAAATTCGGCTTTCTCAATGAATTCTATAAAGCATTCAAAAAAAGATTGTAGGATTTTTTTTTTATTTCACAGCTATCGATACTACAGATTTCGTATAATAAATGCAGGGATTTAAACTATAAAAACATATCCTCGTGATTCCTTTTGTGTTTAATAGTTACAGGCCAAGGAAATGAATTTAGAAGTTTTACAAGCAAAAGACAATTGTCCTTTCAAATATTTAACAAAGTACACATTTTGGCAAAGTATGACATCCATAACTTATTTTCGTAAAATATAATATATATTTAATGTTATCTATTAAAATCTTAATAATTAATAAGTAAAATGAATTGAAATGAGAGAAAAGATCTTTATTATTAACCTACGAAGCAAAATAGAAATTATTATAATGCACTAATTTCTTTACTAATATTTAGTATTAGGCATCAAATAAAAGTGTTTAACATTAACATAGTTAGTCCACTGTGTACCAAAGTAGAAAACTGATTTTACCAATAAATTCATGCATCCTATTAGTCGATAATATTACGTACAGACGATAAACAAGGAGACAGAATATATTTCATAGTAATTATTCCATGATACTTAAAAATACCATCTGCAATTGCATGCGTATTTTTTTTCTTTGACATTAACCACAAAATAATCCGTTTTCATTTTGACTGTTGACTTTTCCTTTGATTCTTACATCTGCTATTTGAAACAGCTACGCACGCTTTTCCAAACTTCACTGTTATTTGCTTCAAAATATCAAGTTCGTTTTGATTGCTGATTTCAATTCCTTCGGCTAACTGTTTAAAATAATTACGCACTGATTGCTAGTCTTCCTCGACCCATTGAAACCTTTGTCCCTGTGTTGTTTTTTGAGTTCTGATATGATGTAGAATTATGTTTAGTAATGAGCACAAATTTGGACTGTATAAATGGAGTTTTCCTTTTTCACTTTGGTTGTGGGTTTTAACATATATCTTATTCTAGAACATATATCTTATCCAGACTTTCGGAAATAATTGAGATTTATGTTAATTTCCTAAATTTGGATATAGTATTTTGTAATTACTTTTCAGAATTAATTTTATTGGTTTTATCATTGTAGAAAATTCTCTAAGACAACAATTTTTCTTAATTTCTTAAGAACATTTAAGAAACGATTCAAACAGCAATTGATATGCCTATGGGTATTATAAACTTGCTTTGACAAAATTACAATTGAACTATCACTTTTTTAGAATATTTTATATGGTTTATGCACTTAAATATGACCGAATTTGACTTAATAGCATATTACTTATACAACGTAAATATTATCTTGTTTTATTTCCTTTTCCTTAAAGTTGCTTAACAATGTCATGTAATGATTGTAACGATTGATATGCGAGGCTGAACTCCATTGAGTCCTCAGTAGGAAAATGCTACCATATTTTGGCGCTTTCAGGCACTTACAAAACATGAGAAAAATATATATAATGGGCTATTTTAAAATCTCCTATAAAAATATGGCTTCAAGATGATAGTTTAATTGGCTGAAGGATTTAAAATGATTAATCATTAAATATTTGATTTAAAAACACAAAGATAAAGTAAACTTTCAATGAAAAGTATACATTAACTAACATGACAGAACGTTATTAAAATAATTTCGGCTTCAGATAAATGCAAATATATATATATATATATATATATATATATATATATATATATATATATAAAGCAGATTCTTGTCTCTAGACCAAACATTGCAGCGTTCGTTTGCTTTTATATTTCTAAAAATTTACTCTCAGTTAACGATTGAACATAAAAAAAATGTATTTTCATTCGAGTATGTATAAACACTGACACTAAAACAATGAAAATTATTGTTCTGAAATATTGTGCATTTTTCCTCTGTTTTTTAATAAATATGCTAAATGAGATCACATCAACACCAAAAGCATAATTTACCTGGATAAACGGTTTTGTTGAACAATATGCTTCAAAGTTATTGAGGAAAGAAAAGCGAAAACATTTTGATTAGTTTTAATTAAAATCTAATTAATATTTCATACTTCTCATTATTAATAAATCCATTTTCTTTCCATGCTAGCCAAATTCCCATTCCATGCCAAATAAACTAGTTTAAAGTTTAACGGTTTTTGCATGATGCTTATCACATGATGCAATTTACTTATAGTATCCAAACTATAAAGATTATCAAATTAAAAGGGTTTCAGACTCATTATGCTGTTATAGATATTTATATCGCTTTTTCTATTATTCATGTTACGACTACCATATTCTCATCAGATTATAGACATAAGTTAACTTCCATCATTGAACAGCAAACAGTGCAAGAATAGTCCTATAGTAACACCAAAACAATTATTGTAAAGACTCGGGTATCCTCTCTCATTTATTCGTGTATTTCTTTATACCTACCTACACGTTAAGAAGATGAAACACTGATCTCCAACGACTACCATCTTCCTCATGGCCGCACATAAAGCTAAAGCATATGACATATAAAATAGAACCGATAGAACAAATTACTTTTATAGTTTTAAACTGTCATTTAGAATACTAATTTATGTCATTTCACACTAAAATTTTTCTTTATTTTTTAACAACAATAAATACAGTGGATTTAAAAGTAAATTGTCACATATATCAAAGAATAGTCATTATGGAGATAATTTTCTAGGCTATTATATATTGAAAGAGCTATTTAAAACTTTCTGGGTGATGATCAAATCTTCCATATAAATATTTATTCGACGAATTTATTAAGAAAAGAAGATAAAACAAAAAAAAGCTTCATTTCTGTAAGATAAATATAAGAGTGTATGCGCTGTTTAAATATGGTTTTAAAAAAATTTGAATTTCTTTATTAATTAGTTTTTTAAAAACTTTTTTCAAAAATAAAATGGAGTTAACAATTGCTCTTAAAACCCATCAGTGCAATAAAAAGTTTGAGCTATAAATTTCCATAATCTCTTACACTTAATGTATTTTAATTTAAATTAAAAGACATTGCCAGATGTTTTTATTTTTTAACACGAGTTTAGCGGAATTTGTTTTAAAAAATGCCTCATTAGGTTTTTTTTCTAAAGGATTGTATGGCTTTTTAACATAATTACCCTACCTGTTTCAAACATATTCAAAGTAAAAACTTTGACAAAAAAGCAAAAGAATGAGTGTCTTCATTTTGAAAACATTCTTCCAAGATAGCATTACAAAGCGTAAATGGAAAGAATTAAACTTCTTTCTATGTAGTTTTCATACATATTAACGAGAATTTAACAAGATTTGTGTTTAACCTCTTCACTTTGTATTTATTTAACGTTATAATTAGATCCTTATTTGAGTACCAGCAATTTGTTTTTTCAAGGTAAATGTTTTGATTTAATTCTAATTTTAAATCAAAAAATTTGTAACTCGTTCAATATTTTTCACGTCATTAAATGTGAAAAAGTTAATAAAAATTTACCATATCGCAAAAGTCGAGAGGATTTGTACTTTTACATGGGCATACGCCGGCGTCCTAGCATAAGGGTAGCGCGTCTTCCCCGTGATCTGGGCGTCCTGGGTTCGAATCCCGGCACGGGCATGGTTTTTCTTCATCTGTTCTATCTGTGAGATGTGTGAATGTGCCCTACTGTAAAAAGGGGTTGTGCAAGCAAATGTGATGCGTGAGTAGCTAAGACGTACTCTTGGCCCTAGTTGACACTACTAAAACAAGAGACGCTCCCTTGGCTTAAAATCGCTAACTTCGTCAGCTAGCTTGTCCATGGCAAGTGCCATTAGAAACAACATGGGCATACATAAATAAATAACAATGTATAATATTAAACACACAGCCATTTAATACACAACAATTTCATTGATGTAAATTGTTGAATTCAATATCCAAAACAGATTTTTTAAAATTGCACCCAGAAATATAATCGGAAAAAGAGGAAGAGGTTCAAACGCCATTTTTGATGTGTAAATAAAAAAAATTATTATTATGAGAATGAAAACATTAATATTTTCAATTTTATAATTTAAATTATGTTTCAAATGAGTTGTCAAACATAGCTTAATTAAGATTAGAGTAAAGTTTTTAAAAAGTGAAAATTCAAAAAAGTGATTTTCATTTCTCTGGAAAAAATAATTAAAATGGAATTTGAAACATTAATAATTATTTTTTTCAATTAACTATTAAGTCTGATAACCTTATCCGAAGACCATTACACGCTTTCAACAACTACTGAATGCTTATACTACAAGCTAAGAATTATTTTTTAACTATCCCATTTGATTTCTGTCACCTAAAAGTACGTGATAAAGTACGATATGATGAATCATTTGCAATAGCATTTGAAATCGAAGAACAATGCTTTTAATATAGGATTATTTTTCTTTTCACTAATTCCGATTGACAGAAAAGTATTTACAAGCATACTTGAACAATCCTGTATTTTTTTAACAATACCAATTTTTTTTAAATAATAATAATTTTAATCTAGATATCCTGATAAAAATGGTGCCATTTTATAGGATTTTCTCTGCTTTTCAAAATATGTGCTTATTTTACATACACTGTAGTTGGAAAAGTTTTAAATTAACATTTTCCTCGATTGATAGCATATTTATTTTATCCGTCATAACGTGCAAACGGAAAGAGATGAGAAAGAGTTCCCATAGTCTATACTTATAATAAAGCTCAATGTGTGTGTGTGTGTGTGTGTGTGTGTGTGTGTGTGTGTGTGTGTGTGTGTGTGTGTGTGTGTGTGTGTGTGTGTGTGTGTGTGTGTGTGTGTGTGTGTGTGTGTGTTGGCGCTCTACAGGCCAGGTCATTTGACATAAAGCTACCAAATTTGGTACATGTATACCTTAGAGGTCGGGAATGTGCACCTGGGGTCCCTTTTTTGAAATTTTAATTAGAATTTTAATTATTAATTAAAAACTAACTTTCCCGCCAAAATAATCTTCCATTTTCCCCAACGCCAAATGATTTAGGCTTTAGTTCTTTTTTTCTCCCAACAGTAATGAGGCTAGGGTTAAGATTTTTCGGCGGATTATTTCAAACGATTCTGTTTATTTTCTTAATGTTTTATGCATTTAAAATTAAACATTGTTAATTAATCCATGTTTCAGATTCATTCTGAAGTACTTTTGAATTAAAATAACACAGAATAAAGGAAATTAAAAATGTCTAATCTGCATAACGTTACCCCAACTGGCGTAGAAAAATTCACGCATTTGCGTTACCGTAAAAGGCGAAGAAAATTCACGCATGCGCATTGTTTTCTGACTGTTGACATGGCAACCAACGGATGATTTAAATTATTTTTAGGTTAGTTGTATGCTTTTGTAAGTAAATTGTATTTATGTTAGTTATATATTTTTTGTATATGCTTATAGTTTTAAGTACATCGTTTTTAAGTAGTTTTTTTTAACCTGTTTACAATGATTTAAATTATTTTTAGGTTAGTTGCATGCTTTTGTAATTAAATTGTATTTATGTTAGTTATATATATTTTTTATATATGCTTATAGTTTTAAGTACGTCGTTTTTTAAGTAGTTTTTTTATACCTGTTTTCGATCGATTATTTTAAACGATTCATTTTATTTTCTTAGTGTTTGATGCATTTAAAATGAAACATTGTTAATGAATCGATCCATTCATGATGAACCTGAGAAAATTTTGTTGACAAATTCTTGAGATATTACATAAATTAAGAAAGATATTCTTTAGTGCCCATAAAGTTTAAACGCTCAGTGACTCTATTATCAGTAATCATATTATTAAAAAAAATGCTTTGTTTCAGTAAAAAAATATTATTATATTAATTGCAGATTAATCCTTTACACTTTAATTTAAAGCATAAATTCTACGAGGGGTAACAGAAAATTAGAGAGATACATATCACGTTATGACTGAAGGCCTTTATAATATTATGAGTGAATTATATGACTATCAAAATTTGAAGTTTTAAAATATTTTGCTGAACAATCTATTAAAGTTGGAATTGCATAAAATATTTAATTATTAAAATTTTGACGAACATTAAGATTGGCGAACCGGCTGGTCGCCAAAGGCGGCTAGAGTTTTATAATTCATGTAAATTCTATCATCCTCTTTTATTAGCAGATTATATCAAACGCACTTTACATATTAAACACATTTGTTCAAAAATTTGTACACGTATGGTTTTTACCGATATAAATCAGATATTCATGATATGCCTTAATACGACTAAGTTATTATTACATAAAATTAAGAAAGCCTAGAAAATAACAACGAAATGAATGTAAAACACCAAACAAATTCCAAATAGAACTAGAATAATCTAATTACAATATATTTTATTGAAAATCTAATTGAATTAAAAATGAAACTTCTGTCTTGAACTAAAAATTTATTCGTCTTTTTTTTTCTGAGATTTTCTTTCATTGCTTCACATGCTTCTTACTCAATAGACAAGATTATCAGAATGTTTAGTCTTCAAGTGCTTATTTTTGATGTTAAATAAATTTTTATCAACTTCAGGTTTGAAAATCTTCTTTCAAAGCTGGAATTCCTTATGATAATTGTAATTAAGATTAGAAAAATTTCATAACATTGGGTATAATATCTTTCCCCTCAGATTCCACAATACATTCCAAGTGCGTACACATTAATCAATTATTTTTTCCCTGTGAAGCAACGAAGCCACAGTTTGAAATCTTGTTCGTCAATTTCCGCACATGCGTAGTGTAGATTTTAATTCAGTTTATTTGAATCAAGTAGTATAGGCAGTATAAGTAAACTTTTTCTCTAAATTCCGTAGTTGCTGGAATTTCTCGGATTCCTACATTTATTCTAGTTCATGTTACAAGATATTTTTTTAGTTTACATTGCAACATATTAGTGTTATATTTCGTGAATACTTTTGTTGATTTCATTTCGGAATGGTGTGTTCATCCGTGCTGACAATAACCAATCTAAAAATTAATTTCACTTAATTAATTTTTAAATTTTATTTTTCGGCAAACGCAGGTTCAATCATTTTGCGAGCAATAAACTCGAGCATATTAATTCAAGGAATGGCAATAAAAGAAAATGTTTTGATAAATAAGGTAAGAATTAATTATTTATATGAAAAATATAAAACCTAATGTCTTGGTAAATATAAGCCTTAGAGATGTTCAATTGTCTCTAACAATTGGGAAAAAAGTCCATTTATATTTATGAATATAAAAATATGTATTTTAAAAGAAAGAAGTTAATAATTTTTTCAAATCAGTCTTTATGGTAAATTCTAATACTTAGAATCTCAAAGGAGGTTATACCCTTAGAAAATAATATGCATTCTTATGGATGAAAATTACAATTATGTGCATTATAAAAGAGTCATTAAATATATTCCAGCAATATTTAGTAATAGATGTATATGGATGCATGCATGTAGAAAGCCTCAAGGGCGTATGTGGGTTTCACAAGGAAAATTCTAATTTAAAACCAAAATTCTGCCTAATTCTATTTGTTCAATAATTCATTAATCTATACTTTTCAATTATTTTTGAATGATATAGTGTAAATAGTACTGTGATTTATTTTTAAACTTTCTTTCGCCCATTGTACACAGAAGAAATATACTACATTTTGTATAGCTTGTAAGGTGTAAATCAATTTAATCGACAAAACTAAAATCGCTCTATAGTAAAAGAGCATCTGGGTTAGTTCATGACACTGATATTTAATCACATATTCATCCAGTTAATTCATGACACTGATATTTAATCACATATTCATCCAGTTAATTCATGACACTGATATTTAATCACATATTCATCCAGTTAATTCATGACACTGATATTTAATCACATATTCATCCAGTTAATTCATGACACTGATATTTAATCACATATTCATCCAGTTAATTCATGACACTGATATTTAATATTTCTCCCGTCCAAAAAATGGAATCCTTGTTCTAATTCTGACAAAGAAGAATAATTTCGAAAAAAGCAGGAGAATTAGGGACACAATTGAATCGTAATTAAGGTATTATTGATTTAATTTTTGTGGAATTCAAATCGGCCTTGAAATGTTGTACATATTTTAATTTCAAAGAAGTTTATAAACCAGTGATAATAGCGTGGTGCCATTAGCAAGCCTCTCGTTATTAACGTGGCAGCAGGTTGAAAGTAATTTTCAAATCAATTGTGTCCAGAGCATCCCATGACACTTTTGAATAAAATGGGTCGAAAGAGCTGTAGCTGGATGACCAATCAATCCCGAAAAGAAATAAGTCTTACAGGGAGTGATGACGATGGGTATGCGATTATTTGGACAAAGCATGTCCCTAGATTTGGGGGGGAGGGGGATTGGAGGTCTTCAAGGAGACTCTCCAGCTCGGAGAATCGACTGGATTGATCTGGGCAGTCAATTATACATAGCCGCCACTATTCAAATTTCTCAGTGTGCTCGTTTACCCATTCATGGTGGGAATGGAGGTGTTGTGTTTTAAACTGCATGCCAACGATTAATAATAAGATCGACTCTAATGTGCTCTTCCATGACTGCTGTTCGTCAATAGCCTACAAGTTACGTTTATTTTCCTATACTACTATGTGCGGGACTCTGAAAATAAAAATATGTGCACTGGTGGCGTTCATGTCCTTACCGAAGACCCACATTTTTTTTTTTTTTTTTGGGGGGGGGGGGAGGAAGGAATATTACTTTTAATAGAGAAAAGCGAAAAAGTTTCGGGGAGCACATTCTTGCTCATACTTTTTAATTTTCAATACAAAATTTCATATATACTGATTAGTTTTTGTTTTCACATTGATGAAGTTATTAGTACAAAGTCAAAATCTAATTAAAATAATAGATTAATTGATAACTAAAATTTGAAACTATTAAAGCTGTTTGATGTCTTCACGAACGCACTTAGTGTAAAATATCATATCTCGAGATGACGTGAAAGGAATGGAAACCGGATTCTAAAATGATATCGTTACAAAAAAATAAAATAACTAAATAAAATATGTAATAGTTAAATAGTTAATAGTGAAATAAAAATATGTACAAATGTCTAGCTTCAAAAGATAAAATGGAAAATTTCAATACATTAAATAAAAAATCTATTGTTAAAAATTCTTCTTGCAAATTAAATTACGAAATGACTGCATTTATTGAATTCTACATTTGTTCATCTGATTTTCCAAATAAACTACTAAATAATTCTGTTTAATTCAAGTAAATGTTATTGCTGATATAAATCTTCGATACTTAACTAAAAATAAAATGAATTATTTTAAAAGATCAAATGGAAAATAAAACATCTGAAGTAAATTCTAATCTCCAATAAAATGTACTTTTTTTTTACTCCCTTCAAATGCTATTCGCTTTTACTAACGACATAGTTAAATATTCAATAAAATGTGGAATCTTTTTGTTCAGTTATCCAAGAAAAAGTATTTTATTTCAATGAACATAAAAAAAGGATTTCATGTGAAAGAAATTCAATGCTGCAAATACTTCGTGATGCAGTGCTTTATATAATAAGCACAAATGCAAGGAAGGAAAATTCCAAAATGAAAAATTTCCCGTTAAGTTCTTTAAAATATTTTCATGATGATAACAGAAGTTTATAAAATATCATATCCCTTCTGAGAGCTAAAAATTATAGATTATGTATTTCATTTCGAAAACGTTGACTCTCTTAGACTAAAAATTATAGATTATGTAAAAAAGACTTTATATCGTTAAAACGTATATTTGTATATAAGTAAATTCTGTTTCGTTTTGTGTAATAATATTACTGGATGAAAGGATGGAAAAAGATTATATTTTAATGGATAAAAATATTCAAAGTATTCTAAAATCCATTCAACATTGTTAAAGTCTATTTCTTTATTTATATGAATAGAAGCATTTTATTAAAAAAAATATTTTTGAGTCAAAACTTATGAGCCGGTCTTTTATTCCTTTTATAAGATGCTCAAAGAATGATACTAATATTATTATTAATCTTAATGGATTAAGAAACATAATAAAGCTTATTTTAAAGTAATAAAGTTTATTTTAAAACTTGACATACTCAGTCTTATATTTGTTTGTTTAGATGTCTAATAGTTTTAGATGCAAGACCTAACTGTTATGTGAAGGCTTGTTGCAGTTAACAAGCTTCTAGGAGAAAAAGAGAGATTTTTTTTTTTTTTACATGGCATGCACATTAAATTTGGAATTTCGATGTTTAATTAAAAACTTCTTTTCTTAATAAATTATGCATAACAAGTTGAAATACTTGAAGAAGACGTGGTGTTCCCTATAACAGATTAATTAGAAATTAGAAATGAAAAGATTCGGATTGGATTGGAATTTGACGTTTTATTGCACAAAAGCCGGTGTTAGCGCCAAACAAAAGATTAAAATATGAAAGAACGTAAAATGACATAAGTAATATCAATTAAAAGCAGTCGAAATTTTTAAACAAGGTTGCAGTTTTATTAAAAAAATCAAACGGAAAAAAACGTATACGGTTACAAAGTGTGAAAGCAGTCAGAATCCCAAACATTAGTAAAAATATGGGGTAAAACTTAAATTAGGGATAAGTTTCTGATATTTCGGATAAAAGAAAAAGAAAAATTCTTTTGTTCCATTTCGAAAGCTTCTTTTCTTTGATATATTTGAATGAATTTTGTTTATGCAATCTCTTTGGATATTCGAACAGTAATCTGAAAACTATATCTTTTTTTGTCCTGTAACTAGCTCTTCATTTTTTTTTTTTTGTCCTTGTAAAAGTATCCTTGTAAAGTGTTTGTATCATTTTGAAAATCCCAAATGTAATTTATGCCAAATCAGTATCAAATCTTCTATGTTGTTGCCACTGGATTATCTTTGTGGCCAAGTGAAATCCTTAATCCTGTCAAGATTTTCAGGTAAACTGTCTAAATTGCAATATTAGTAATGGATATGTTACTATTGAAAGGAAGATTTCAAAACTTGTTAAACATACTATTAATTATACCAATATTTTCACTTGTTGTTGCTCAGAACGTTTTTGAAAAAGGTCTCCAGCAAATGCAAGAGAATTTAATGCTTTTCGCAACCTGCATTGTGGCTACTTTGACAATATCATGATTCAAGAAATTTCACCAATTCGTTTGTCCTTGTGTTGGATTATTTTTCATAAACACATGGCAACAACCAAATACTAAGATTCATTTAAAATTGGGAATGTCATTCATTTTTCATAAAAGAGGTGAGGGGGGGGCAGAAATCCAAGAAATTTCAGAATACAAAATATTAGTTCTACGTATAATCAATATTCTCGAAGTGCATTTTACTCAGTACCCGGGACTTCACCCGAATACCAACAGCAAATTTAGCAAACTGTCCTCTGATTTTGCGTGAATGGAAGTGCACTCTCTAGAACCTTCTAGTAAAGACCCATTAAGGCCAACAAAAAAAAGAAAAAGAACAGTAATGCCAATAGATATAAACTGGGCATTTGATAACATTCAATGCATCACCAATTCAGAAATATCTAACCCAAAGTAGATATCCTAGAAATGTTGCACTACATGTTTGAAAACCTATAATAATGAAGAAAAAATATTTATTCTTACAAATCAAGGCCCTGATATCAGAGACCTTGGCTGTAGTATTTTCTTCCAGCAATGGTTACCAAGAATCTCCTTATAAACCAACGTCTATGATTTTACCATAATAATATAAGTCGAAAGTAAAGTCCAGCTAAATTGAAACATGCTCAATAATTTCTAAATTCATTGGTTATGCCACGAAGATTAAACTAGCCCGTTCAATAGAGCAAACACAAGATCACTGTGGCGTTCACTTGCATCTTTTATAAGACTTTACTGGAACAGGACAAATACTAAAAGAATCCAAGCCCTCTAATGCCTGGGAGTTCAAATTGATGAAAAATTAAATTGGAACGTTCATCTTTACCATCAATATGGAAATGCAGTCAGAGAGATCCGAAGTCTTCAAATATTGCAGCAAAGTCTTGATACATATTCACCAATCGCAGAAAAATTCTTTATAAAATCATGATACAAAGAATGCTGGTACATGGATATGCTATTTTGTATCTGAATCTCACAGCAAGAGTGGTCAGGAAATTCCCATTTATTAAACGGGAATTTCCTGACCAAGGATGGGTTTATGTATGTTTGCCAAAAATATGGAACAATACTAATAACAGCTCTTAAGGTTACTTTTGCTACAGAGCCATTTAGTCTCCAATCCTAATTTGGAAACAGAGCTCTCACTCTATGTATTAATAGCTCAACGGCAATGAGCGAGGCAGCTGTGGAACTCTATAACATTTTTCTCTGTTCCTTTACTAACCTTTCTCATTTCATTTGTTCAAAGGTGTAACTGTCTCAATCCTTCTACTTTCCTACCCCTTTCAGAGGGACCATACGGCTAGAACTAAAAGGAAATTACGAATTATGAGGAAATGGATTCATAGTTACATCAAGTCCTTTTTTATGTGTGTGGCAACAGATTTTGTTTCCTGCAGAAACATGCAATTTGGATTAGACTGCACGTTTATCCAATATTGAACATCGAAAGTAATTGAGGCCCCAACCTTCTGGTTCTTGGATTTGATAGTGATGTGAAATAAATCTGCTCAGAGTATTCTGACTAGTTCGATTAGTCCAAGGGAGAGCTAAATTAAATTTCTCGCTGTCTGTAACTTCTTTTTGCAATTTAGTGCCTTTTTTCTTTCAATTATTAAGGGCACATAGTGTTAAATGTATTTTTAGTTTGCCTTGAGTTACATAAATTGCTTATTGTGTGCCAAGAAAAAAAGGGTGCCACCTACTAAACACGATTTAAACCAGGTAATTTATCGTTTCTCGTAAATCATGCTACATTGAAAATGTTTGAATACATTTTCAATAAAATATGGTTTCTCTTTTAACAAATGTTTCTATATGATATATAGATTTGACGTCTAAATATTATAGCATGGTCCCAGATTTAATCAATTTTTCCCACTTGTTTCTTCCTAAATCTTAAGTAATTGTTTTTATGTGCTCTTATAAGTTTCATAATAATTACTTTATGTATTCTAAATGTTCTATTCAGAATAGTTAGATGTGAATGTGTCTTTAGACATGGAAATTTACATAAAAGAGAATGGGTTCGAATATTTTCTTTATTTTATAAAATACATCAATACATATATTCACGATTTTTCTTCTTTATTCCTTCTTTAAGCAGAGAGGCCAAAGAAAATGATTTTGGAGAAGATGTCATCAGCACTTTTTCTGATGAAGAGGTAAGAACTCTAATTCGCCCTTCTTTAGTATTGTATTTTTATTTACTTTTTACTGTTTTCCAAATACTTTGACTTTAAATCATTCATGTTCTCTTTAGACGTTGAGTGAAACCACTCGAACATTTTTAGAAAATTCTTTTCCAGAAAACGGAATTGAAGAAATAATAAGATATATTAGAATTGATTCTTTTGCTTTTTAATATACACAGAACACTTTTTTAAAGATCCTACAGAAAGTGAAAAAAAGTGTAGAGTTCAAAATGCATTACGAAAAATTATGTTGAATCATGGTTGCTTTTCCACATAATTGCCGTAAAGATTCAAACATTCATCACATCAATGGATCAGACTTCCTATCCCCTCTTCGAAAAATGCAGCCACCACTGATGCTGCCACATCTTGAAATCTCTTCAATAATCTGGCTTTAATATTTTGGTGTCCAAGTCCATTCCTCATGTCTAGTAAGAGATGAAAATCACGTTGATTGAGCCATTTATTTTTCATACCGGGTATGAAAAATATCGTATCTTAATAGCGATTATGTCAAAAAGTAATTATGTTATGTACATAATTTTTGGTAATAAATTAATTTTGATCTCTACTCTAGCCTTTTTTTTATGCTCCATGTGAGTTCGAAACAAAAATTGACCTTCCATTGTTTCAAAAATATTTAATTTTGAAAATGAGATCTATTTTAAAATAATTTTTCCTTTCTTGTACAGGCGAATAATTATTTGGATTCTTATGTAGATTTCTGAGATGAAGCAACTGAAGATAATGTATCACACGAAATAATCAATGCGTTTTACTATAAGTAAAAGCATTTGTTTTTTTTCTTTGTTTTTTTTGAAAAAAAAAGCCAATTCGCTTTATTTTTTTTTCTTAGACGAGAAATGGCCATTCGTTGGATTAATTGCATTCAGGTTCTTTAGAATGAATGAGACAACTATGTAGTTTGTTGAATGAGGACCAATTTTATAGTCTTAACTAAGTTGGAGAAATATCTAGATTAAGCAACTTTGTGCAAGAAACATCAACATTTCTCTAAATTAAACATTATTTTCAGAATATAAAAGCAGCAACAACGGTTGGGCCTTTTGGGATCGTTGAGTTGGCCACATTCATTTGAAGAATATTCGATAGATCAGGTGATTGTATTTTCTATGGCTAAATGAATCGAGTAAATAATCATAAAATAAATCATTTTCTTTTCCATTTTATTTAGGAAATTTATAAAGGGAAAAAAGTGTTGGTCATGTTTACTTTTGATTATATGATGGATATTATGAATATTATGATGTGGTCACTTACTTAAAAGGATTTTAAGATGCTAATACTTTTGTAAAGAATATTCCAAACCTTTGGACAACATTAAATATCATAATTGCACATCCATTTTTTTCGGAGCACTTCCTGTTTAACCAGAGAACCATTTCGTTGTCAAGATTACAGCAGAAATGCATGTTCTGCCACAGTTATTGAAACGCATAAGAAAAATGGGATTTGAAAAAGACTTATGAAGCGAAATGCTTGACTAAAAGAGAGACATCGCTGCTGAGAGAAAAAAAGTCCAGAAACAGTTTAAGAAGAGTTGTGTCAAAGGTGAGCAAATGAAGGCTTATCTTTTTCGAAGCTGAAATATTTATTATAGAATTTTCATATCACCAGTTTTGGAGTGGTACGCTGCCTTAATAGAACTGAATTTGTATTTTATGAGTACAACAGCTTGACTTCTGCTTTCTTTTTTCGATTGAATACAAAGATTTTACCACAATAGCGAATTTCTAATATGCCACATCTTGGAAAATTATCACTGTTAAAAAGTGAGTCCCAATGGTACTATATAGTTGTATTTTCTTTCCTATGTCTCTATCCAACTTTCAAAGACAGCTGCTTGGAAGAATTGTGCAAATAACTTTTCCACATTCGTTTAACAGGCTCAAAAACCAGAATTATACGAGACCTCCACTGGAATCCGGATTTCACTTACATTGGCTTTGGATGAGAGAAAAGATATCACAAGAAAGAAGTTGTTTCCATGGTACGAAAAGCTAAAATCTTGTGATTTCAAAAAGGAAATACTTTTGAACTTTGCGTATGTAACCACTTTTTTAATACTCTAAAAGCAATTTGAGTGAAAATGTTTCTCTTATAGATTTGATTTTATAATATTGGTATTGAAGTGAATCCACTCACGTGTGAAATAATAACCTCCATGTATTTGGGTTATTACATATTAAGTTATATTACTAAAAATATAATATCAAAGAGCGGCAATTTCAGTTATAATAGGATCTGTTGAGTGGAATTTTTTATGGGTTTTGTATAGCTCAGCAATGTTATGTAGATTTTATTTCTGTAAAAATCATTATAATATATATTATTTATAAATTTTGAGTTTTTATCATGCAATTACATTTATTAGAAGGATTGTATTCTAATAAAGAATACCCAAAATTTCAAAATTTTTATTTCTTACCCTATTGTAACGAAACTTGTTCTAATTTGGCGTGGACTGAATGGCTCAATGGTAGAATGCTATGAACTGAAAGCGATAATCCGCATCAGACTGTAGGCAAGTTGACTAAAAATTGATTTTTTATTAATTTGCTTTTTTTTGTTCTAGAATGTTCTTATAATTTCTGTATCTTTCTAAATTTGGAAGATTAGAGTCATTTCTTATTGTGGATAAAAACATATGTAAGGTTTAGTTTCTTGAATAAAGTCTCAAGTTGAGATTAGCGACTGTTATCTTCGGCGTTAGCTAACACAGGGTTTATCTACGCGGCACTGTTATAACAAATCAACTAAGCTCTAATATGCCGTTCTTTGGTGGCAGTACCAACGCCGTTCATTTGTATATATTTTACAAGTATGTATTTGTGTATATGATGTGCGACATCTAGAAATCATAGCAGAAAAATTTTCTGATATAATCTATTTTGAAATTAAAAACCCAGTTTTACTACAGAGATATCTTTACTATCGGGGTTTAGCCCTCAAAAGTTCAATTTTCCTTCCTGGCGAATGTACGCAGAAATATTTCTACAAACATCTTGTCAGCATAATGACGTTAAAGAACTTTAGCTCTTCAGCAGCGCAAGTCGTAGTTAAAGCAGTAAATTGAGTAATGACCTTTTGTGTTTGGTAAAAATATGTTACTTTACCGGTAAAATTATTACCAAGAGGAGGATCGTTTACACCGTCAGTAGTGTGCAATAGATTAATCCTGAAAAATAATTAAAATTCAATGATTATTCAGGCTAGCATAACATGCAATAAATGCTGCTAAAAATATTTCTGAAGTATCTTGAGAATTAAAATTATCATCGTAGCACCAATGAATTATGGCAATTTCTGGAGTGGATATATATACACTTGTAAAATAAAAATCTGATAAAAACTAACACAATGTTCTGTCCTAATTTTTCTTTATTAATCTGAATAACTTTCTTTTCAAAATTTATTTAAGTTAAATAATGGGAAAATTACTTACGGACTTTGATTTATTCGTTATTATTTTGTTGAAATCAAAGTTTTATAAAATGAGAGTTGACTATTAATTCAATGCATATCCCGCCTGAACAACAAAAACACATAATTTAAATTTCAGTTTCTGTCATAATACAATTTTCTTACCTAAATTATAAAGTATTATTAAGTTCGCAACTAATTTTACTCTTTCCTCGATATTATTTTCCCTTCTATATATCCATTATTCGTGCAAGAATGATGCATAAATTTCTTTTTCTTAATCTGAATTGCATTCTGCAGACCATCTTTAAACCTCTTGATTGGTTTGGAGAAACAAATCAATATGCTGCATGAATAAGTCCGAGGTCGATGCGGTATATGCCGTCCATCTATTCATAGAATTAATAAAATTGGAATTCCTTTTTTTTTCAGATAAATTTTAAACATAAAGAATTTACCTTCACGCTTATATTCTTTTTGTTGCCTTTAGCTCTTCAGAAATCCACATTCCAGTTGAAGCGTTTCTGCATATATTCATCAGGCAGTAACATTTTCTTTGGGGCAAACGGTACGCTAATGACTTCACAGTGGCATAATTTTGATGTTATTACACGAAAATAACATTCTTTCTGCTATGATTTCCGGATGCACCACTGACTAGAAGTAAAATTTGTTAATTCATTGGGATACACACTTGCGAAATAAATGTATTTGTTTTCACAAGCACTTCGAACGACATTGATTCGTCTCCCAAAGAACGTATTTCTAGGGTTAAATAGGTCTGTTATGAGAAAAAGTTCTTAAACTTAGGGTATACTCCGAGATTTCACCCCTTTGTATCCTCGCTGATTGCATTAAACAGGTATCCATCATAACAAGTGTTGTAGCCATCCCTAGAAAAAACAATTTATAACAATTAAATTTACTGGGAAGAAAAAGAGCTTAAAAAATGAAATTTATATTGGTAAACTGTTATTTTAATCTATCAACAGAAGGTAAAAATTTTAATTCTCCTTTTCCTTTTAGAGCATAGAGGATTCTTATACTCCTGTCTGAGCAATAAAATCCAGGTATGGAAGCTAACGTGACTGAAACTACCCTAATTTGCAAAGCAATCACTCGATTGATCTAGAAGAATTGTTTACTAAATTTCTTCTTCGAAACCGATTTCTGACTATAAATCTATACGGTAAGAGGATAATATTTCATTACATATATAACATTACAGTTAAATCTGAACTTGTTGGAAGGCTCACATCAAATTTAGCAAAGTGTTTTAACACATTTTCAACATTATGTTTTTGGTTTTCCTTTGCACCAGAAAGGAACTATATCTACCACTTGTTCTGATCTGTCTTTTTAGAGCATTATATATGGATTTACCACTGCTGTGTCCTATGTACAAAGTAAAAAATTGCCAGTACCACTATTTTCCACAAATTTTAATGGCATATAATTAACATGCCTAATTTGATAAATTATTGCAAAAGTATATGTATTTATCACGATTGTTTAACTTTACCTTTTTGTCCTCAATTTCGACTCTTCACATCAAAGAATAGTCACAAAATACTGGAATTTGTATCATCAGTGGCAATACCGTTGTCATTCCCTCGTTCCAGACGTGCCTCTTTCTTCCATATAAAATATTCTTCTGAAAGTACTAGGTTCCTATGGCTTACCATCGCTAAATCCTGACCAAGACTTTTCAAAAGATCACTTCTGCTAAAATATTATAAAAATAGATAATACAGTTTGAAGGATTCATTAAAACACGCATACCAAGAGGAGTACCGTTACTACAGTAGAGGGAAACATTTACATTCAAAAGGTATTAGCTTACCTCTAATTAGCTTTTGTTACGGCAGAAATAGTTAAGTATCATTGAAATACTTAGATTTACGAACTTTATAAAATTATTAGCATGTCAGATAGAGATTTTTACCTCAAACACATATCCTCGTGTTGCAGACTTGCGCATAGTGAACATTGGAACAACAGGATTTCGGCTTTAAAAGCAGTTACGTGAAATGGCATTTTTCAATAGGGTAATGTCAAGATCATCAGCCGCCTTCACAGTTATGATAATCTGTTATAAGCAACATCCCAGAAAAACACTCATTTAAATAGCTGTGAGCAATAAATCGCATTTGTTGTTGTCACTTATGGCACTTGCCACGGACAAGCCCGCTGTTCGAAGACAGCCGTTTAAGCCTAAGGGGGAGCCTCTTGTTTTTATTGTAAAGCAAACTAGGGCCAAGAGTACGACTTAGCTACACACACGTCACAACTCTTTTTACGGGGCGGACTTCATTCTCGCATTTCATTCACTCAACCACAGATCGTAATTTAGACCTGAATCAGACAACGATCACCCCTGATCCAGTACCCACAGTGGTATTACTCTCGACATGGAGGACTTTGTGACCACGGCAGATTTATACGCGCGTCAGTCATCAAGCAAGCGGGGAATCTTCGACCGGCGGAGTTCGAACTCGCAACCAAAGGGACGCGAATCCGATGCTCTACCAACCAGGTTATCCCGACCCAAATCGCATTTGTTTTTTTTACATATGTAACGTATCACACAGTTTCTTTCACATTGTAATAAAACTGCTTACAAAGCTCTACTGGAGTTTCTTTCCTTAGTATGTTATTTTCAGCAGCTTGAACAAATCATTTGCTGTTTAATCCTCCTATTCTTTCCAGTTTTAATATTGTAGTGTCAATTCTTAAATGCTTGAGCTTGTGGAGACTTCAGACTCAAAACTGTTTTCTACTGTAACTCCCAAATTCACAGGAACGTCTTTGCAATAATATCACCGTATTTACTTCATTATCATCCCTTTCTTCATCAAAGAGTTCACTGGAATTTGCTTATTACGCCGCAAAATCAGCATCAATCTACGCTTCATAATGCAACACCTCTGCTAACTTCATAAATTTTTGTTTAAATGTCATTAAACAATGAGAAAAATCTTCTATTCTTATTTATAAGGGAAGAAATAAAGAGTCAGTTACGTGCTTAACTTGAAGTCTATTTCAAAGGAGACTTAAAAATAACGCTACTACTTAATAATAAAAAGTGCCTTGACAAGTGTCTAAAATAAACTGAAAAGGAAATGTACAATCGCAAACAGAGGATACAAAATAAACCTATTAGTGCAGAGAAGGAAATTTCCAAATGTAGGCGCTAAACGGGCGAAACAGAAGCTTATACAAACCCCTTATATGCTTCACCTGATAAAATATATGCAACACACAAATACCTACTTTCATATTCTATTGTTAAGCTACCAATTAAACAGAATAGTGAGATAAAATTTGTTAAAAATAGCCACTTACCTTATAGTACATAAATTGAAATGTTTGACTTCAAAAAAAGAAATGCTTACCTGTTATTCGGATACATTCCGGTAGCAATCTTGCATCATTTTGCTTTTCATGTCACTTAAGTAAATGTGAAAAACGCCCTTCCCTCGATAGTTCCAATCCGAATATCTGGAAAATTAGATAGCGGTATAAGAAAGAAATTACAAAAATTTATTACTGTTATGTTGAAAATTGGCGTTCGAATCCCTTTATGATATAGGCCATTGGTGTAAATCTCTTTAATTCTGTAGAATTGCACTTTTATTGAGTTAAGTTGCTATCCAAAACAGCCATTTAAGCTTATATCCTGATATATCACTGTATAAGAAAAACAGAAGAAAGAAGATTTAACGCCTGGTTTTTGCATTTAAAATAAAAGGCTATTAATCTCAGAGAAAAACCTTTTTTTATTTAAAATTGTAGACATTAAAAGTACCTATACAATTATCTGAAAAACGTAGGCGTTAGAAAATAGTAACTTTTTTTTAAAAATATGTCAAATTGGAATAATAATTTTATTTCTTTTAAATTTAAGCAAATTTAGAAAATTATTAAATTCTTATTACATAATAGGAATCGAATACTTGTTCGAATAACTGGTAAGAATTTCATATAATTTAGCTAAGGCTCATAGAATGGCTTTCGAGCAACGAACCCCATATTTGCCCCTATTCACAATGAAGATGGATGTTTTGTAAATGCAGTTGATCTAAAGGATAACCACTCAACACTTTATTTTCCCTGCTCCAACCGGTCTTCGAATATAAAAAAAGTCTCGTAGCTGCAACACTTACTTTGCAAGTCTCCACGATCGTTTCTCAAACAGGCATACAATGCATTGAAATTCGTTTATCTAGATGCATGGACTAAAACATAAATCGGATTAAATCAATAGGTGTCAAGTTACAAGCGAATTTTTGCAGAAAGCCGGCAAACAATAAAACAAATAGTTTACAAGTTGATATCCTCCCTATAAAATCATCTTTTTTGCTCCGAGATTATTTTTTTTTTCATAGAAAATGATAGCAGCCGAAAATAAATAAGGAAAATAGTGCTTATTTCTTAAAAGTATCATAAATATATACCGAGATTCGGAAATAAATTTACTACCTAGTAAAAAAATATATTACAGGAATATCCATGACAGATTCGAAATATTCTGAAAGTAAAATATTTCTTGATTAAACTAACCACTTTTTAATTGGAAAGAATGGAAGTTAATTAACATTGAAATGAGTTTGGGGGAAGGGGCAGACTTACTCCTGTTTCAATCAATGCCATCACCACTATTGCATCAATCTCATCACTGCATTAATATCCAAAGGACACCAAACAATTGCCCAATACAACAATATTTGTTAAATGCCAGCACATAATACATGTTGCATACGTCAGTATTGGGCAATGTTTGTTTCATAATATTGTCACGTAGGTACTTTAGTGTGAAACGCAAAGACACACACAAGAAGTAGAGCTAAACCAATTTATTAACTCAACAATGAACACAATGACTGACAGATCTTCTGTTTTTATACTGGCAGGGAAAGTTCCAGAATACTTTTTTGGAGGCTACCAGACATGTATTGAGGACTTTTCTTACTAATTAAAGAAATGTCCAGAATCTTCTGAAACATGAAATAAAGGAAAACCTAAAATCGAGGAAATAAATATTTACACAGACTGTGAATCGCATTGTCTCTAGCGGGATTCGAACTTACGATCTCTTGATTAAGAGATCAGTGCTATGACCATTCTGCCATGGAGAGTCAACTATCTCTTTTCAGTGCGGCAATATTATCTTTTAAATTTGCCATAAAATTAAGAATTATACATAGTGTAGGTAAAGTTACCCTGTTTAGACTTAAGTAGTATCCGGTCTAGTGGAAGAAGGTCGAAGAAACTTGATTCTTAGGTTGTATGGATAATGGGAAACAGAAATCTGCAATAAAAAAAATTAGTTCAAATTTCAACCGCCAGATGAGAATGCGGCGCATGAAAAACTAAAAGCACAATTTGGAACCCTATCTGTGAGCACGAGACAAATCAAACATGCATTGAAAAAGAGCAATTAATTTGGTATTTAGTCTGAACACAGAATTCGCAGATTTCGGTCAAAATTTGGACGAAATCCTTAGAAGCAAATGTATGTTTGTATGCATGGGAACAAAATAACTCAAACATGCGAAGAATAGTTTAGTTGAGATTTAGATCACTAGAATTGTAAATGTGCAATGAATTTGGACTTTATCTATCTACGGGGTGACCAGTTGTACAATCACGAGTATGTAAACGAAATTACTCAAAATCACGATGACTTAGATTAATAAAATTTAGTATACAATCTTATGGTTAAAACTTTAGACCTGTGTCAAATTTTGGATCCAAGTGGTGGAGAGACAGGCTTGCATAAATGTATGCTTTTATATAGAGTTTTGAGCGTTTTCATAAAAACTACACGAGTGAACACAGATTCTATGCTACAATCAAAAGTATAGACTGGTCACAAATGCGTCAGCATACATTATTGTGTTTACTAACGACCTGAGATCCACAATATTCGTTGCACAGAAACGAAGCCGCTTTCATTACGTGACAGTTTAACCAGTTAACA
Source organism: Argiope bruennichi (assembly GCF_947563725.1). Classification (NCBI taxonomy): domain Eukaryota; kingdom Metazoa; phylum Arthropoda; class Arachnida; order Araneae; family Araneidae; genus Argiope; species Argiope bruennichi. The sequence continues at coordinate 122,338,954 of NC_079153.1, forward strand.
GTTTTTGACGAATCTACTCGTCATGGAAAAATAACATTTTTCGTTGTGACGAGTCTATTCGTCAGGAGTAATGAGCAGTCACAATTTGCAGTTTGAATTACAATTTTAGTAAAAACTCAAACATATTTGTAAATTTCAAGATGCTTCAAATATTTTGAGGCCAAGTCAAAATCAGAGGAACAAATAAAAGTTTATTATGCGTTGTACCATGCTTTGCTCACTACCATTCTCCAAAAGCAAATTAAAATAATAACTTAATTTTTGATATTTCTTTTCGTTCATATGCAAGAAATGTATGTTAGCTTAAGTAAATAAATAAATGTGATGACTAAAATAAAAATTAAAAGTCATTTCATTACAACATAATTTCATATTACAGATACTTTGTGTTTGACGGGTATACCTGTCATCGCTAAATATTTTAGACATTTAGATACGCATTTTCCGAAGAAATCGAAACAATTACCTCGTTAAGGTAGCTCTAATCATAGAAAGGGGAAACAAGGAAAAATCATATTTTAAAGAAATTGCGTTGGCTTCACTGCATCGCTTTAAAATGTACTCGTATCCATTCTGAGAGCAACAGGATAGAATAGCTAAGACTGTGGACCCTCGTAAGCCACTTTTGAAAATCTTTAAAAAAAATTAACTGTTCTTCCACCTGGTAGTTCATTTTATGGACCATTTAGATGCCAGCCCATTTTTCTTGTAATCAAAACTTTCTTTCCTGTGAAACTGAGTCTGCATTAAAAATATTTTCCTAAATGTAAGTGCAATGTATAATCAATGGCATATATTTGGCAAATAATTCATTTTATCTAAGAATCAATTAAATGAAAACATCAGTCTCTTTTCCTTGCATATTTTTCAGTAAGATTGATTAGAAAAAGAGTTATGCAAATACAAAAAAAAAAATATTATTACAAGAAGAAGTTACTTTTTAAAGTGCAACACTTAACAATTTTTTTTGGGGGGAGGGGCTTCTCCAACTCAAAAAAATAAAAGATCTTTGACACATTGAAACCATAGTCCTTTCTTATTTCGCCCACCGACAGAATAGAATGGGGATTCAATCGGATGTTTGTTTTTTCTTCTTTTGTTCTCATAAATTTGTTTCAAAGAGCACACACAGCTGTATTTGAAGTCTGCTTTACCATTTCGTTTCTTTTTCCACGTTTTTTTTACTCACCCAGATCTGTAAACTATTTCGAAGGCTTTTAGACAAAGTAAGAGAAATGTAACGCGAAGATCTGCCAAATACGTCCGATAAACGCAAACAAACTTTCTTCAAAAGTAAATGCAGTTCAGCTTTAAAAGAGAAAATAGATAAAAGTTTCTATATATGTAAGAGGAATAAATCTGATGGCAAAAGAGAACGGGATGTGGAGGTCAACACACTCTAAATTTAGAGCTACACTCTAAAATTCTCTAAATTTGCTCTCACTTTAGAATCAACTGTGTATGTATATAATATTTAATTTCAGTCATTTGATTTTTAAACATTATATTCTCAGATTAATTCACTCTTCAATCATAATCTAATAAGGTCAGATAAGAAGTTACTTGCACGATTCTTATCCATTTTCATATTTGTAATCTTTTGTCAGGATTTGGTTAAAAAAAAATCCTCACCTTCTCTGCATTATAACTTTCTCGTACACAAAGTACTCAAAATATAGTTATCGCTAAAAAATTCGAATTCAATATTTTGGCAGTTCTCCACTTTTCTGACTTTCTTAAATTCGAAAAACACACCTTTGGAATTATGTCTATCTGTGAAAACGATAGTTCAAAAAGTTCTAAGAAGTATGAAATTTGGTTCATAATCTTCATAAAAAATTATTTGAAATCTATAAAATATTGAATGAAAACAATTCAGAGGAAATTTTTCTATCGAACTGTCCGAATACAAGCGAACACAATTACAAAATGAAAAGACTGATCGAATAAAATTTGGTATATAAATTTAGCATCGAAATTGTAGATTTTTAATCAAATTTGGACCGATTTTTGATGCTGATAGACTGTCGATTCTTATTTCTACATGTACGTAATTGTAATAACATTTAAAATTCAGTGATTTAACTAAATGAAATTTGACGCACAATTATAGCATCTAAATTAAATGCTTATCAAAATTGAATCCTGGAAATTCTTATCACATTTTGAATCAAATCTTACAAAGAATTTACCATCATCTATCGTTCTCTATTTTCGCACGCACATAAATGCAATAATTCAGATAAATAAATTTTGGTAAACGATTTTATAGATACCGTTACAATTATGTGCCAAAATTTGGTTTAATCAATTGAAAAAAAGGTTAACAAAATACATATTTGTTTTTATATGCTTTTATATTAACTACATACCAGTGATTAATCGCCAAAATAAATAAAAATTGCACGCTACCGGGCATTTTTCAATTATTATTCACCAATGGTATGCAGTTAATATGCAAATATTGATTTTCTGCACTGTACTACACAGCTTAGAATGCTTATGCTTTATGCATTGAAGCTAGACACCTGAGCTCTCGTCATATTTAAGATTTTAACCTAGATCTAATATTTTAAATGAGAGATTAGAGTTTACACCTTTATTCGAGAGTATGCCAGAAAATTTCAAAGAGACCATTTCCACTGCTTTATATGTTAGCAAACTGAGGTTTAGTTTTATAATTTCATGTAAAAAGTCATTAAATAAGTAATAACGAATAAATCAATTTTCTATTCTCAAGATACTGTAAAGAAAAGATAATTTGATTCGGTTCTATAATTTTCAAAAAAAGTTTATTCTGGATCAATAAAATTCCTGATCATCCCTCAATTTTTATGTTTTAAATTTTATAGCCAAAACACCCATTTAGTTTCTAATTCTTTTCCAAGATATTCTTGAGGAATATAGATAAAAAATGCTAATGAAGATTAAAACCTGAAAAGAGATTAAATACAATATTCTTTAGATATTAAATTGATGCTAAATTTCAAAAAATATTAAAAAACTAATAAAAATACACTTAATATGTAATGTTCATCAAGAAGCTAAGAATCGTTCCAAAGTATTCAAACCAGCAGTTTTGGAAGAGTTATCAAACACATATGCATATTCAAAGTCTTGTTATAATTAATTAAATAATTAAAAATAAAACACTTTTTGTGCATTCGGTGGTGATAACAAATCACAGTAGAAAAAAAGATAACTGGTAAAATGATATATCTGACATGTGCATCAAATTACTGAATTTTTAGTTTTAAAAGTGCAATTAACTGAAAGTATTAAATAATTTTAAATACAAAAATCACTTGGAAACGCTTCAGTATCTAAAGAGTCTTTTATATCATTATAAGAATTATAATATATTTCCCAAATAGAATGTGTCATCTTAGTAGGAATGTAAACAAATGTGTAGGTCAAGGGGCTAGTCTTATCACTGACTCTACGACCCGCCTGAAGGCACACGGATAAAGAAAACTGAATGACCGGACCGTCGCAACAGCAACACTGGCGGGAACTGTGGTTGATTCCTAAGAGCCATTACCGGCCATGGTACAACCCTTCCCGAAGGAAGTACGTCCCGTCATCGATGGGAGGAGCCAGACCCCCACCTTTTTGTGTACCCTCCAGAGTGGCGAGATCTAACAACCATACCGGAAGCATCTCATCCTCATTTCGAGGTGCCCCCCCGGGGGTTAAGTCAAGGGGCTAAGTCCACTTTTGGAATACTCGCATTAAGAATTTTAAAAACACTTTTTAGAGCATGTATATGCAGAGCCTGTGTGTCAGTCACTTTAATCTTAAATATGAAACTTTTTCTTTTACTTAAGATGTCCTTTTGACTTTACATGCAAAAGCAATGTAAATTCAAAAGCGTAGTTCCAATTATCCCGTTCCAAAAAGAAATATTTTTTCCGGCTCCCGCATATTAATATCCTAATTCTAACTTTCCAGGCAAAACTCATTTTTGGTAGTTGATGGGCAAGGGAATATGATTTTTGCTGAAGTTTTCCTTTTATAGAAGAATTGAAATTCAGTGCATGACCTAGCATATAATTAATTCACTTTAATTTTTACACTTCAGGGTAGTTTGCAATTGTCGAAATAAATCAAAGCAGGTTGTAAACTTAGAAACTTTTTTAATCTGCGGCTGTCGGAAAATATTTCACATGAACTTTTTCACTCTTATGACTAAAAATATGTTTTAACGGCGCAACTTCTAAAATATTTATTCTCAAAATATAAAATATCCGGAAAAGTTTCGGAAAGCTATATCATTTCCCTGTAGAAGTGCAAACTAGTGAAAAAGAGCAATAAAATATTTATTTGATTTTATGAATTAATATTGCTACCTCTGAGAGGCTTAACATTTAACTGCCCAGTAGGATAAAATGTAACTAAACTCGAACGCAAAAATGGACTCATCTGAAAAGATTGCCTCTCCTCCACACTTGCATACAGATATTCATAGATTACTAAAAAGATTCGTTAAGCACCGATTTTTTTATTGTGTGAATCAAACTTTAAAAAAATATATTTCATTGTCATTATTTCATAGAATTGAATATCACCATGGAAAATATTCATTGAAACGTGAAGAAACTAAAAATAAATTTAAATAATTATATATTATACTTCCTTTTTTACTATTTGTTTGTTAAATATTTGATCTTTCAGAAATTCCAATATTCAATTAATAAGTTCACAATTCTGAAAAACTAGAGAATTTTAGAAGTTCCAACAATATTGCATTAACCCACAGTAGCAGGCATAAACTTTATTCTTTATGATATATTATACATTCGACAGTCATTTAAAATTCTTAATAAGTATCATATGAAATGTATTAACAAAGGTATTAAAAGAAATATACGAAACATACCGATTGTAAAAAGTCATGAATCATGATGAAACAAATTCTATTCTAATTATCTGACAATATGAATTTGCAATTGAATCAATTTCGTAGTAGAAAAGCATCAAAATATTATCCGAAAGTCAGCAATATGCATTTAATTAACAATTTCGCCATTTCTGATTTTTCTTAATATTTTTTTTTCATAATATGGCTCGCCATTTTAGTAATCAGTAGAAAAGTATTATTCTAATTATGAGAGTTGCAAAACACTTAAGAAGTATTTTTCTAATTAGTATTACTAACTTTTTATATTTAAATCAAAATTTTTATTCAACTGGTTTAATATAAATTTTAATTACATTTTAATTAACTGAGTTTAATTAAAATTTATATTCAAAATGATTTCTTACCTCTTTTATAATAAAGGGAAAAAATTTCATGATTTTAACGATAAAAAAACTATAAAAATTTAAACTTTAAATAGAAAATTCCAAAGGTTCTCAAACTTACAGAACCATTTGCGAAATGCTTTATGCCTTTGTTCTTATGTTATAGCTATAAAATATCCAATCGCCTTGGCTTCAAATAATGATGAGAATTATGGCTAATTGCCGACATTCTTACATGTTATTTGACTAATGAATAGGGAAGAAGGAACTTAAGCGATTTTTTTTAATCATATCTAAATCCAAATGCCTTGCGTAATGCTAATGATTTTGAAATGTGAATTAATGTATGTTCAAACAAAAAGATAATTCTAAATCTCAAAATCAATTAATGCAAGCTTCAAATTCTACAATGCGTAAATGCAAAAACATTACTCTGTTTAATTAATTTTTAAGCTATTATCGTCATTTTATATATAAAGGCTCCTTTTACAAACTTCAAGGGAAAGATGTATTTAATATCTTGCTTTTTTACCATTTTTTTGTAAAACTAGCTTTCAGGTATGTCAATAAGTGATGTGAAGTAAGATAAAGAAATGATCTTGTTTACTTTCTTAGGCAAACACAGTTATGCTTGAAATTATTTTGTAAGTTCCCATCAATGTAGGGAAGCTTTAAATAAATAAAAACTCAAAAGTTATTTCTCTTTACCTACTAGATCCATCTTTTAGAAGAGGTTTATAGCTTGAAGCGCTGTCGAAATTCTTCAAAAATTTCAAAAAGGAAAAAAATCAGCCGATTGCCTCCAGACGAAAAATGGCTCTGGCTTCTTTATCTGGGGAAATTTATAAAATACATTTTAGATGGCAAAACTGATGTTAAAGAAAGGGTTTTTTTAATCATTTTTTTACAACGAAAGAAGCTGTTATAACTTCTGTTCAGCACAATAAAGAAAAAAAAATGTTGGAGAACATATTAAAACTTTTTCAATGAGAATCTTAGGAAATGTTCCTTTACTTCTGCTGATGCTATTTTTAAAAAGCAAAATAAAAGTTTGGAATCTCACTTTTGCAAAAGATAAGTTGTTATTTATAAATAATATGGAACAAAAAGCAAACAACTTAGATGGATCTTTTGCATTACGCAATCACTTCTCTCTCTCATGTCTGTATGAACGACATAGGGATTACGTTCATAAAATATTCATATATAATGATTTCTATTGATAATAAATCAGTACATGGTTAGCAATTAATGCTCTTTGAGTTACAAATTTTACAATAATGTACTTCTTGACGTTGCTAATAATGCCGACAATTCCATATCGCAAAAAGTAGCAAGTGTTCAGCTAAATGAGGTAAAATATCATAACCAAATTATTAATAAGGTTTCTAGTTCTACTAATCCTCTCACTCGTTTCCGTTAACATATTTGCCATGAACTAAAGAGCCCATTAAGGTATATGTACACACTTGAAACTTCGAAAATCGTTCAAAATATCGAATATTTTTTATAGCTTAATAATGTTCTCTGATCCTTTAGCTTTCAAACAATACCAAGATGTTGTCAATATTCGAAAAATTTCTCGAGTTATAATTATTTTTCTTGTGGTGCTTTCATTAAAAACTCTAGTTACGGTGTTTTTAAAACTCATTTTATGAAGAATGATATTTTTCCACTATGTTGCTTCATTCAAACAATCATAACTCAACAAGAAACTAACCAAATACAGTTATTTATATATCAAAATAATCTGTATGAAATAGCGGATATTTTGTGCCTCAATCAAAGTTATATTTATAGAAATAAATTTTTAATAGCTGTTTAAATGTTAAAATTACAGAATAAATCTCGCTTTTTCAATTCATCGTTGATGAAAAAATTGTTTAAAAAAACTATACATATTTATAACTTGTTTGAGGAGACAACATGAAGACTAATATTAGGCATCATTTCCAACTAGAATTGTGTGTCTGTACAAATTAGAATTTAAGATATCATGTTTTAAAAAATAGGCTAATTAGCTCATTAAATATTATTTAATTAATTAATAATTAGTGTAATATGATTTTTTTCCTCTGAAATGAGTTTAAGCATATATTAATAACCTACTGTGAAAAAACTGGATTTTTAAAGTTAAAATTTTAAAAAAACTCTTCAAGTGTGTACGTACGCCTTAAAGTAGAATTCAATCATGCTTCATTCTTCAAAAAGGAATTGCTCATAATTTTTAATAAAAAAATTTGTCCCAAAGTTAAAATATTTATTTTGCATTTTCTTAGTGCCTATTTATGTAATAGCCGCATGTTCAAAGCTAATCAATAGATGTACGCCAATGGTGGCATCCAAAGTGTACCACAGTTAGACCTTTTTGTTTCGAACTTCTTTAGAATGATGTATTTCAAATAAAAAAACATATATTGGGAAATTTAAAATGGAATATATCTGTGAAAGATTTGATAGTGCTACATATATGGCAAATGGAGTATCTGCATTTCTTCCCATGATGCTTAAATTGAATTTATTAAATCTACAAAATAAAAAAATTCTGAGGCCGTTCTCTCTAAGAAATAATTAATCCTGAGTGGATCTACTTATATCAGATACTATATTTGGATACCATTAATCAAAATAATCTGCAAAAAAGTTAAGTATAATATGAGCATTTGCATAGCTCTCAACCATCTTAGCCCTCTGGCTGCGTAATTCTTTAAAATCACTATATAGATGCGATATTTGCAAATAGTTTTCGAAGAAAGTGAATTGATACTATATGTTACACAATAATAATATAATATAATAAAAACCTATAATCGTAAAACTACGATTGCGAAAAACGAGGGCTGCAAGAGAAAATGGACTAAATGACAACCCGCGGAAATCGCGGAATATGCAGCTGGAGTGTAAAACATCTTTCTTATTGGTGGAAAAAATTGTAGCCAATGCTTTATAAAGATGCAAATATACAATCGAATGATGATATTATTCACTCTTTTGTCGATAAGAACATGCCAACCACGTGAAATATTTATTCTATAAGACGTTATAACTCATTAAATATTTTTTCATTTTTTAACCATCATCATTCATTTTTTAACTGAAATGGGAACCATGTAATTAGATGATTTTCATTTCGTGAATGTGCTGCCCCATTGTTATAATTAATAATTTATATCTTTGCTTGTGACTTATGAGTATTTTTATATCGAATTATAATGTCTTTGAAAGATTAGATACAATGCTAGCATGATATATGATCATCGGATTAAGGGGCTGAAGATGCCAGCAATGAACAATATTTTAACATTACGTAATTTTAAAAATAACTCTCAATAGCTTCACTTAATTCTCTTTAAAAAAAGTGTGACATATTATTGCTTCAAAAATTTCACCAAATACATATTTGAGCATGAAATTAATTGAATGGCATTCAATAAGCAGTATAGTTAGGATCAAATACTTAAATAAAACTCATGAAATTTCGAATCAAATGATTTTATTATCATTGATACATATTTAAAATCTTAAGCAATTCTAAAAATTAAAATATTTATAAATTATTTAAGTTAGTGACTGGTCAAGACAAATATCAGTATTTTTGATATCTGAAATTAAATTACTTTTAAAAATGCAAATTGTTTTTTATAAGAACATTTTTGAAGAAAATTTTGAAAGAACGTGAAATTAAAAAATAATACTAAATGAATTTACAAAAATAAAATAATTTACTAAAATTGTGTTCATAGTTAAAAAGTGAAAATGTCACTAAGCGTTTGATGTATTAGAATACTTTTATAAACTTGAAAATACCCAAGGTCAAAAGAAATTCATTTGGAAAACATATAACGTACCGAAATGTTTGTCTCCTTAATAACGAATACTGAGTCAGAAATATATTAAACTTATTCTATAAATATTATTTATGTCATATAGAAATGTTACATAATTTTACTTAAAATATTTTGTTTTATAGTATATCAGGTATATATAGAAGTTTATATAACAAATGCATAAATGATATTTTGTCTTTTTAAATAAAATCCATCAAATGATTGCCTATAAAAATAATCTTAAAGCCGTCTCTAAAATTTTAGTTATTATAAATGGCTAAACTAATAATATGTATTGAGGTAAAATTTAAAATGGATACGTTAGAAAAATATTTAAATATGACATTACCATAATATCTCTACAAGTTAATTTTTGTCACACTTAAAGAAAATGATGGGAAAGAAAAAATATCAGTTTTAAATATTAAAGAATATTTTATATGTTTTAATTTATAAAGATTATATTTACAGTTCTTTCACATCTTTATAAAAAATATTAGATTCATATTTGATATTCTCATCCTAATTTCTTATAATTATTTCAGAAAAAAAATTATTTGTTGTAAAAAACAATCTTAAGTTTGAAAGATGGAAAACTTTAATTGTTAGAAGTTTAAATTTAATTTAATTTTGTTGAAAATTGCAGATTAGATGGAAAAGTAAGTCTGATACAAATAAGTCTGAAAAAACATAGAAGGATCTTTTACTGATTAAATATTCAACATATTTATCAAATGATCTATATTAAATTCAGAACCAAAAACGATTGAGTAATGTTCGATGTATAATAAACTTCCAAAATATTGACAAAATCAAGATTATTGTTCGTATTTATTATTTCCATTAAATAATAATACACAGCGAAAGGCATTTTGAAGCATTTCTGCACCGATTTACTGCGTAAATCTGAAAATAAAATAGCAGGATTTCGCTAAATAAAAATTTATTTCCTAAAAATGAAGATTAATATCTAGCGAAATAGCATTTTTGACAGGTAAAAATAAAATCTGCTTCATTTCAAAACGCGAACCAAAAAAAAAAATTCTTGCCTTACAGCATACCATTTTTTTGTTCGAGTGTTGAAATAAAAGATAAAATATATTTAAACAGTCAATTTGTGTCCTTTTTTTGTGTGTGTGTAATTTTTATTCATTTTCTTATTTATTTAGTTTGCTTAAAAAATCAATTAAAAATTATTAGAAAATTCAAAGGAAAAATCAAAACAAATTCAATACATAACTGTTCAATTTCATTTCCACTTTTGTCATGAGTCCAAATGGCATTGAAATATATTAGTATCTAATACATTTAAGTAATTGGTAAATGACAAAAAAATCAATATAATTTCTATATAATTAAATACACATTTCAGATCACTCATTAGTAGACCTTCATTAAATGAAAAGAATTCGATTCTCAAAAACGAAGTTTATAAGCAAAACGCAGACACTTAAGAGCTGTTTAATGTGATATTCATAAGCTGGTATTCTACATATAAGCAAAACGCAGTCACTCAAGAGCTGTTTAATATGATATTCATAATATCATATTAAACAACTCTTGAGTGTCTGCGTTTTGTTTATAAACTTTGTTTTTGAAAATCGAATTATTTTCGTTTAATGAAGCTCCAAAACTGGTATTCTACATACTGTGTGAAACCCCAACCTAGCCAAAGGTCATGCGGACCACTGAAGAGCAACCCCACCTAGCAAGAAGGAATAAACTACATTTGATGGCATTGGACCCTTGAAAACAATAAAAAAAAAACCTCTAGAGAAAACGTATATTGGTACAGAAAGAGAACAGAAAAAAAAATTATATTTTACATTACATATTAAGTTGTAAAACATCAAAAATGCATAAAATACATAAGATGCATTACATTAGAAGACAGCTAAATACAAAAGATTTGACAAAATGTCTTTAATAAAAGATTTAATTAATGGAATTTTTATGAGTTCGTTGCCTTCAAGAGACATTCTAAATTGCATATAGGCACATCACTGATGTGGTGATAGAAAAAAAAAATTTTGAATCTGGAGAACTAAATCTAGAATGCAATTAATACTAGAATATTAGATATTCAATGAAAAAGTTTTTCATAACTTTAATTAGATTTTTAATCAAAAAGTGAAGATTCAACATTTGAGGTCTGTTTGTTTCATATATGATTTGGATAAAAATATTTTTCCAAAAATACATACCACCGACAGAAGAATTAAATTCATCTATTCCATTAGATCTTACCATTTGGATTTTATCGTTTATCAACAGTAGTAAAGCTATAAAAAGTCAATTCACTCGAAAAAGTGAGTAAAGTCAAAGTTTTCAAGAGTCTTTAAACAATCCTGAATGATTCAAGTTTCATTTTCTTTCAAATGAAGACAATTTAAGTCATCTGGAAATTAATTTAATGCTCTAAACTATTTTTCGAAAGAATCAAACAACTATTTCCTATACCTGTATCTTAATACCTGTCAATTCCTATTGCAATTAGCGTTCGAAAGACATTCTTTCTTGTAACAGAACACTTAAGATGCTTTTGTTTTTATTGTCCCGAAATGTGTCGGATAATGTCCCAGCTGTATAAGATTTTATTAGTAATTAAAATTCCAATCTTTATTGGATTTTTGTGTGCATATTTAACAATTTAAAACTTCATTTAATTAAAATGTGATGCATTTTCAAATTATACAATCTTAATTAGTTTCAAATTGTAAGTTTGTAATTGCTTCTCATTTATTAATATCCATGCAGTATCATCTAAATTTAAAATTTTAATTTCCAGAGAATGCCTTTAATCAATACGGTATTTCAATTTAATTTATGTTAATTTTTAATTAATAAGCAAAATATACATGCCACGGATAAATGAATGTTAAACTATTTCTTATCTTACCTTTTGTGAAAAGAAATGATAAATCGAAATTTAATTAACGTTTATTAATCTAATAAATTTGAAGTAACCTAATAAATTTGAAGCGTGGTGAGATAATGACGCTTCTCCATACAAATGGATGATGTTTAGAAAACATTTACGCTAGAAAGAGTAAATAAATTTACGCACCATTTCTGCAAACACAGTAGATATTCTGTGAAATCTCGAAGCTTTACAGTTACTGTAAATTTTAAAAAGATGTTTCATTTTCAAAATAAGTAATTATGAAGTTCATATTTCTGGAATTTCTATAAAAATTTAAATCGTATTTTCAATAATTTTGACTTTTAACTTTATACTACATTCATTTTATATATGGATTAGTTAAGGTAAGTGACTAGGTATTAGATACAATTTTTCGAAACTATCGTAAATTACCTCCATCTTTGAATTTTTCTATGAAATAAATTTGTAAAAAAGTGTTACAATTTGAAAACAAATATTTTTATGAGCCAAATACCAGAAGCATTGGGAAACTTTGATGGGTTTTGTGCGTAAAAATAGGTACAAAGCAAAAATCTTCTATTTTAGAAGATTATCAAATGATTTCTTCGAACTTTTGTAGACAACAAAAATAGTATACTATCTCATTCCAGAACAAGGAATAAGTTTATTTCTATTCAATCACTGAAATCTGGGGTTTAATTCAAAAACATTTTTTTTTATTTTGATTTTCAATTTTCCTTCGTATTAAAAAGAGTTTTCAGTTATTTTAACCCCTTGCACTCTGAAAAGTAATTCGATGCATAAGTATTCACTTAATACAAGGGCTGGTTTATTACTTCAGAAATAAATACATATAATAAATAAATACAAGTTGTATTTCCTTGAAAAAATAATCTACGTCTTTTTACCATTCTGTAGGTATTTTAACAATAAAAATTGAAAAATAAATAAATGAAACGTCAAAATGATGCACCGTCTTGAATTGTGAATGAGAAGCACCATTCGAGAGCAAAGGTGTAATACTTCAATTCATTTTGTAATTCTGGAACTATAAAACATATTAAAAAATATATCAAATTTGACCAAAAATATACACCAGATTTTAATTTAAGAGGGTTTTCGTTAGAAGATTTTACCAAAATTTGAAATTCAAAAAATAGTACCTTTAAAGATGTAAAATAGCATTAAAATAAAAACTATGCAAATATAAATATCTCAAAGAAAGATCGAAGAAACAAAATTTAAACTGTTTTTAATTTACAATGGCTTAATTTTATTTTCAGAAGTTTTCTCTTAGAAATTCATGGATAAGTTAAGGAATTCTTCGAAATATTGTGGAATGATTCACTAAATCCAAACCAAAAATTAATATATTATTATTTTTTTCATTATATAGCAAAATGACTTATTATTCATTCGGATAAATTTAAGAAATAACTGATAAAAATAGGCTAAAGACGAAAAAAATCAAAATTATTCTTTTTGAACCAAATTTAATTACTGCAAAAAATCATTAAAAATGCTCTCGATATGTAATCTGTAACAATGCACTTCATACATTTTTAACAGTACTAGCGGCCTTCGGTGACCAGCTACCCGTCTTCTTATTCTAGTATTAATTCTTATTTCCAATCTTTTCATATTCTTTAGTATTAATGAGTCATGTCAATTAACTGATAAATTACATTTTATCACAACAAAAGGAAGTTTTAGTTAAAAATATATTTGCACAATAAACACGAAGAATTTTGCCTTAATAGCAATGTAGAATGTAAGATTGGCAAATTTTCTCAATTTGCTGAGGCCGATGGCACTGTCAAAGTTTTATTTTGTGGTCTCTAAGATAATAGAGAGGCTGAGTGTTTCAGGTGACCATTCAATTAATCTAGGAAACAACCAATGACCAATCAATCATTCAGTCTAGGAAAGTTCAAGGTCAATCTAGGAATCATAAACTTTCTTATGACATAAAAACTAGTTAAATTGGTACTGTCACTATGGTATCAATGTTTATATGTTCCTATATGGTCAAATAAATACTGTCTTGGAGATGGTGTCCATGTTGTTTTTTTTCTTCAAGAAAATAAACAATTCTTATTTTTCAATTTCGCAGATAGTAAGTAGATGGTGGGTGACTATTGATGATATATTAAGTTGTCGTATTTTATACAAAAACAAAATTACGAAATCAGTACAGTGATTATGACTGGGTGTTTCTCACAAGGTTTATTCTGCATAAAGAATGTGCTGTAAAATAATGTTTTTGAAACTTTATTCAAAAATGGAGGGTAGTGGAAGCAAGCGATCTTTGATAACAAATCTAGTGATTATAAGCTATTCCTTATAAAAAGTGACAAAATCAGACCATTAGTTAGGTGTGGGAATCTGTTCTTTAGTTTTATTAGTCATTTGAAATATATAGATTAATATTAGATTAGTAGTTAATATTAATATTAGTTAATCATATTAAATATATAGATTAATATACTATTATTTCGAATGCCGATCTTTATTTCTGATAAATTTCATTGAAAATATCAAAATGCATGAAAGGTATGCAAAAACAAATGGAAAACTTATTATTCTGAAAAATTCTTTTTCACTTGAAAACATTGCAGAAGAAATATATATTTTGGTAGTTTTACCTTCCCAAAAAAGAAACTCCATAATTTTAAACCATAGTCAACCTCTTCCATTTTTCTGTTCACTCTCTGTGGAATTTCTTCCGCCAAAATGGAGTAGGACAGTTTCACTCTTTCCTTCAGGTTTCAATCGAATGTTGCTGTGTTTTTTTTTTTCTCTCGCTATTTTTATACACTCACACCGTACTGAATCTGAGGTCTCCTTTGCCTTTCTATTTGCTTTTGAATTTTTATACCAACTGTTGTAAATTTAAGAAAACGCTTTCGGTCAGAATGTGAGAAATGTAAGAGGAAACTCCAGCAAATGTGTTTGGTAGAAACGTGCAAGCTCTCTTTGGGAATAAATAAAGTTGAATAGCTATAGACTAAATATAGCGACAGAATAAATTTGGCGACAACGTTGTAGCGAAAACAAATAAAATGCAAAGCTGAAACGGTTTGGGGCCATTCCAATAAATGTACAATACATTTCACGACTTCATTTAAAAGTGACACAAACAAAATATAATAATAGCATATCTTTTGAAATTAAACTAACAAAGTTTCCTGAGTACCTATTACTTTTGTTAAATAGTATAATGTATTGTAATGCATGTCCGTAATACTCAAGAGAAAGTAATTTTGAAATTTCGAATTCGCTAAAATACTTGAATATTTGAAAGTCAAGCTGTCTTAAGAAATAATTTGGCCCTGTGTCCAAATCATCATGCTAATAATTTACAATGCTCCCCATAATTTGCATCTCTGTATCAATCTATATAAATTATCTCATTTGTATGTATTGGCTTTATTGTAGTCTCCAGATATTCTCAGCTAATCTGACACATTGGAAACAAACTTGCGACATTAGTGGATTAGCAAATATGTACTATAAAATAAATTTAAAATTCGAATTTTTAAAGCTTATTTGATATTAAGTAACAAATACATGTGTTTTTGCTATTTCCTCAAATTTTTCATGGTAAAAAAAATTAATTTAAAATTCAATTTTTTAAAACATTTAATGTTAAGTAAAAAAAATATGTTTGTTATTTCTTCAAATTTTTCACAGTGAAAAAATTAATTTAAATTCTATTTTTTTATATTTATTTAATGTTAAGTAACAAATAAGTGTGCTTTTGCTATTTCTTGGATAACTTTAAATGGATAACTATGAATATATATATATATATATATATATATATATATTATAAAAAAATAAATATAATTATCTTGCTATAAAAGAGTAATTAATTCGCATTCCTTATTTTTAATAATATTTAAAATTTATCGAAACACCTTTGATTTCATTCTCCAATATTTATTCATGGCGCACAAAATGAAATTTTATTTTCATAATGAATTTATCGCATGAGACGACGTATTATTTTTTCAAACTTTAACTTAAACCTTGAATAAAAATATTGAATCGCCAAAAATAAGTTATTTTATATAGTAACATATATTTTTGATGATAATTTGTTTGTTTTAAGTTATTGACATTGTGTTATTGATCATATGCCCTCACAACTAAAGAACACTAGAACTTTGAATCGTATCTCCAAGGAAGCGTGCTTTCTTTCGCTAGTTTTCAAATCCAAAAAGAAAAGTAAATGAAAACATCCCAAACGGAAAAACAAAACTGGAAGAATTGAATAGAAACCGAGAGCAGGGCGTATGAAGACTTCAATAAACTGGCCAAAAAAGATGTTACAACCTGGAAGCAAAAATTATAAGGAATGCAGATCGAAGACATCGAGAAACTGCAAAAGAGCGAGAACTTGAATATGAATCGCATGATGAAAGATAAAGGAAGACAATAAAGAAATGAAGAGCAACATAAAGTACGAATTCAGGCCGAAAAAGACAAGCTTTGAGAAAATCTTTCTTCTTGGATGTTAAGCAATCGATATGAATGCTTATAACGTAAATTCCAATTGTGTTGAATTATAAATATAAAAGCATCGTGATTATAGGAGCAATGCTGAGTACTTGTTCTACTTGCATTACGGAAAATTGGCTGAAAGAGTCACATACCAATGTTAAAATAACAGAAAAGTGTCACTATCTTTGCTTCTAGAACCATCTGTATCCTTGAAAAAGACGAAACAATGTACAAAGTTGGCGACACAGAAAGAGAATGTTGATATAATTGT
Organism: Argiope bruennichi; assembly: GCF_947563725.1. Classification (NCBI taxonomy): domain Eukaryota; kingdom Metazoa; phylum Arthropoda; class Arachnida; order Araneae; family Araneidae; genus Argiope; species Argiope bruennichi. The sequence continues at coordinate 122,355,686 of NC_079153.1, forward strand.
TCCCAAATTAAATGGTGTATTAAAATGGGAATTAAAAGAATAAATAAGACTATAATAGTTTGACAGATGGTATATGCCAAAAAAAAATAATATCAGCTTATGACTTTATTCCTAACTCAGAAATAAAGATAAGAAGATACCATCCCTTGATAATCCAAATTATATCAGGACATGGAAGATTTCCCGCATAAATTTGCAAGAATGCGGGAAAATAAATGCATATACAAAGGAATTGCAACTGTTCATCATTTTTTAAAGTAATGCATAGAAATATAGGAATTTAGAAAGAAACTGAAAGTTGAAAATGATGACTTACGTACAATATTGAAGGCATCAGATAATATTAAAACTCTGAAGGACGTGATGTTAAAAATTGTCAATTTTTTTACCATTTGAAAGTTTTAAAGTGTTTGGATGTTTTTTTGGTGAACGATAATTGGTAGAATATTAAGAATTTTGAGGAGATTTTCATCAAGTGGTGGTCTGCTCCTTGTTTAACAGGATGAGTGGTGTACTGGAAGAGGAGGAGGAAGGTCAGAGTTGGAACCTAATTCGTGGTTGGAACCTAACCACCTGAAGAGGATATTTGTTCGGTGAATCGGTCAGTATTATGGCTGAGTTATGTTAAAGACAGAAGTCGTTCAGAACAAACTCTGTCGATACTGCTTCGTTCAGTGGTGGCGGGATGGTCGGTTGAATTATCCTAGAAAAATCTATTTATACGCCAAGTTTGAAAGTTTTAACAATAAGAAATCTAAAGGAAATTTATACTTATTGGGAAAATTAGAAGCAAGATTTGAAGGGAAAAAAAGAAGGGGCATATCAAAAAGATGGTTATTAGTTATTTATATATTTGAAGCAATGTTATGCTTCTTTAAATTTTCATGTTTAAAACAACCTTAGGAGATACGGCCTTTTATAATGAATACAATATCTGAGTTATGAAGAAACCAAAGATCTATAAGATCTTTTCTGCTGGTTCCGCAGATCCAAAAATAAACTATGCTGGACATATTCAAATCGTAATCTCCCATGTTCGCTCTCTGTCTGCTCCGAAGAATTGAAAGCAATATGTGACAGTGTTTTTCTCAGCCCAGAAACGAATTGGAAGTGATGTTCCCTACTTTTGTTGACATTTTCATTCAGTTGAGGTCGCATAACTTCAATTTAGAAAGGTTTTGTTCCTTTCATTCTGTTTGCACCAATTTCAATATTTTATTCCAGCTGCAATAAACTGTTTTGAAAGCTCCGAGACAAGGTAGGAGAATTGCAATCTGCTCCGTAAACACATTCCTGTCCTTTACAGACAGAAAAACTTAGATGAAAATGTCGGCTTACTGAGAAGAAATAAATCTGGGAATGTGTGATCGAAGAAAAAAAGTAAAGGCGAAAGTGAAATAAATAGTTTGGATTAAGTGTAAAAAAGTGCTTGATATATTTCTTTCTACTGTTTGGAGATTACAGGAATTCACAGAAATCGCTTCTGTTTAAAAGCAACTTTCCGTTTCGAATAAGTACTGAAAATCTTTTGGATTCATGTTTTCTTAGCCAAGAAATACATCGTAGAAGTTTTATGCTGAATCCTACAATGTATAATGCCATCGATTGGCAAAAAATTTTAATATCTTTTATAAAAGTGCTATTGAAATCAACAGCATGATTGGTTTATCACTCAAATAGGTAGCCTTAGTGTTATTCTTTCTTACTACAATATATAGAAAATTGCTTGTTAATATACTATATATTGATTTAAATTTTAGAATGCTTAAGAAAATTCAAAAATCATCATGCGTTGCAAATTTATTTTATTTGGGTTAAAAATTTTATTTGCAAATATGACAAAATTTACAAAAAACAAATAAAAAATTTACTTATAATTTTAAGACATTTTATATATAATTTTCAAGCAATTATATCAGAATTCTTAAAAGCCAAAAACGAGTTCTTTATTCTAGAATAATCACCATCTATAGTTATTGATACGCGAGATATACTGAAAAGTTAATACTTGAAGGAAAGCTTGTTCTAAATATAAGTAGGGTTTTTTTTAATCTTCTTTTAAGAAAAAGGTATCTTATTTTTAAAAATAGATAAATCAAAATACTAACTTTTAATGCAATGTTATTACACAATAAAAAAACTTTTAACGTAATCCTTTTCCATTTAAATTCCTTGTTTTTTTTACTCTTCTTTTATCCATTCAAAGAATGTTTTACTGAAAACAGAAATGTACAGGCTTTTATTTGTTAAGGTGAAATAATAACTGTCCCTAAAAAATTGCCATCAAAAATTTTTAAGTCATAAAATGATAAAATCACTTAGTAAAAGAAATATCTATTTATATTCAGTCATAAAAAAGTCGTTCGCTCGTTCAGCCGAAAATGGTAAACCTTTCTATTACTAATCGTGAATTAAGATGAAAATCCTTTTCAACCGCCTTTACGAAAAGGTTTAATATTTAAAACAGAAACTCTTGGGAATTCTGTTAATGTTCTCTGCATTTAGAGTTTCAATTCAGTACATTCTTAAAGCTCGAGTGTGAAACACGGTTATTTATTTGTAAGAGGCTTATAAAGTATCACTGATTTATGACTTCATAAAAAGTGAATGTACTAAACAGTAATATTTATACCCAGGTATTAAAAATACTTCGAAGCTACTTTTGCTTTTTAGAGGGACTTCATCGATTTTTGTATCGTAATTTATGATTTAAAAGAACATTCCATTGAAAACATAAATAATCTGTGAAAAATAACTTTCCTAATATTTCTTATGAAATTTTGGATATTTTTTTGTGATTATTCAGATGCTTTTTTCTTGAAATTTTCACAATTGTTTACTTTTAGATTATTCATTGTTTAATTATTTTTTATGAGCATCGATTTAATGCTCGTCTTTATTAAAATATTAAACAGTTTAAAAGTTAAAATAAAAATTACCTTTTTCAACCATCGATATGACCAAACACATTTTTTTTTTAATTTATCATAAAACAAAGTTCTTAAAGTTTTAATAGCATTGCATTATCTTACAACATTATCAGAGGACAGAAGTCTGACTTCTAGCTCTTATGAAGATGACACTCACACACTCATTTGCACAACCCCTTTCTACAGGGGGGGGGGGGGGGGGGAGTGCTCTTTCAAACACCTCGCAGATAGAACACAGAGTAAAGAACAACCATGCCCGAACCAGGATTCGAACCCGGGATGCCTAGGCCAGGACGCCGGCTAAAAGTTTTAATTATCAGTCTAAATTGATTAGCCGTAGGTGCCGTAATTTTATCTTAAAATCTGGGATAAAAGGGACAATTTTAGCTTCAATTCAGTGTGTGACTAATTCAAGTGCTGAACTTAATCTCACTTCTTTACTTCAAAATTCGCTACATATACTATTACAATTCGTATACAATCAATCATATTAAGTTTTTGCTAGTTAGCGCTTGTGTGCTGGAATTACAAAAAAAAAAAAAAAAAAAAAAAAAAAAAAATTGCAATTTGTATGGAGGACTGGTATTTCATAAATGCTATTACCACTTCTTTTTTCTGGAAAATATGAGAAATGTTACTCTGGTAGTTTTTATGGTCTATAATGAGTTCTTCAAATTATGAGAGAAAAAGTAATTTCATAAGTTTTTTCTAATGATTTCTCTCACACCAAAATGACTTAAATGAAGTTTTCTTTCTAACGAAACTGAATCTAATATATGCCTCTAGCTCTCAAGAAAACTTCATTGAATAAAATAAATCAGAAGAATCCAAAGAGTAAGATTTGTTTTTTGCATTTTTAGTGGTTGGAAAATTTTTCTGTATTTTGCTTTTGGTTCAATTTCTTACATTTACATGAAATTTCGCCTCACTTCGTTAAATGCTGTTAAAGTTGATGGTTCGAAATATAATATTAGTCATTGAATTCCTTTCACACGTTCTTTTCGGTAAAATTGTGTATAGTACAACCTGTAATGACTGTATTGGAATTCAAAGTTAAAGTTTGATTACTTAAAGATCACATTATAAATCCTTTTAACATAATAGTATTCTCGTTTTATATGCCTTTTCCAGACTTTCCTGAAAAGTCCATTATGAATTAATATTGCCAGGCTCGAGTTCGTATTAATTTAACTACGTCTTTAAACACTGTTATCAGGTCATACCAATATATTTAAGTATATAAGTACTTTTATTTTGCAAGTGACTCTTAAACTTTGATGAATATCTGAATGAATGTCTTAACAATAAAATCCATTAAATCTATGCTTCGTTCAAAAATGAGATTGAAGCATAAGTAAATTGCAAAGTAAGCTCAGTTAAATAAAACTTTTAGATACAAAAAATATTAGATATTTGAAGCTTTTTAATCATTTTTGTAAATTCTTTTTATTAATTCAGCATATTTACAAAAATGTTAAATTTTCCATTACTTCTATAAGTACTATATCCATATGTAATTTTTTAAAGAAGTTCATATCTATTGTGATCCTCAATGTGCAATAATGGCTCCTCTATATTCATCATTCAACTTTTGTTTTTATACGTCTGTTGAATTTCTCGAGGAAGGTTGGACATGTTGGCCTTGAATTTATACCATGTAAAGTATATTTTTGAACTTACACTTTTCAGTTTTAGAGGAATTTTAGGAGACAAACGATAATTGAATGAAAAAAAATATCCGAACTTCTTTAATAACTTGGTAACGTTTTGCAGTTTTAATCACAGGCTTCATTTGCTGTGCATGATATTTATATGCAAATTTTTGTAATAAGATCGTGCATATACTAGAAGATATATTCCAAATTCAGAAATTTCCTTATATATATTTGTTTCTGAAATGTATAATTTTCAACCGAATTATACAAAATAATACACTATGTCAGGGAGCATCATATTACAATTTAAAGTAAATACTTTCGTTTGAAAATCTGACAGACATCGGGTCATCATATTTTGAAGAGTCAAAGAGAAATGTTTAGGAATAGTAAATATGTTTTGTAGTTATGTTCATTTGAATTAAGACAGAATAAACTTTCTGCAAATAGATTTCGTTTAAAATTAGCTAGAAAACTACAGATTTGGTATTAACACCACATACCAAATGTCATCTATCTATCTCAAAGCAATTTTTTTTTATGTATTTATGATGACAGACATAATTCCAAAAATATGTGTTTCAAACTCAGAGAGATCTGAAATGCAGAGCTTTGTCAAAATCTTGAGTACCGATTTTTTGAACGATTACAACACATTATCTTTGCATACTTCATAAACGAAAAAATAAAAGAAGTTTCATCAAAAATTTCACAGAAATAAAATATTGAAAATTGTTTTATTAATTTTTCAAATGATTGCATTTCTAAGCAAAGATAAATTTAGCAAGTTTGTGTGCCATTTCTTAATTTCTCATTTCTAAAATATATGAAGGACAAAAATTGTAATTGTCAAAAATATTCGACTTATAGATTTTGACGAATTACAACTTTATATTACTTTTCCGAGTACGAAAGAAACTACTTTGAAATCTTGATCAGCGTTTATCAATCAACGTGCATATAAGATAAGAAAGTATAGAAAAGCTACTACTTCGATGGATAAAATGTAGCATGAAATTTGAAAACAGAAGTTGTAACTTTATATCAAAGAAAATGTACTTTTTCTACACATTTACTCTACTTTATTTAATCTATGAGAGCTGACTGAATGTAAATAATTTCTACTTACTTTGACTTTCACATCTTTACATCTTTCTGATTCTTGCGTAATTAGCTATTTAATCGAGTCATTCATAAGGCATTTTTAAAAGACATAAATACGAATTCAAAATTTATTCTTTAATGCAGCTATCGTAATTTCATAACTTACGTTCTAAACTATCTCTTTTAAAAACAAAACATCTAACTATTGCCATTCCTTTGTAAACATTCTTTCTTAGGATAAAAATAAATTATAATGTTGCTTTTGCCAAACCTAAAAGAAATAGACTCTTATTCAAGCATTCTGACCACAATTTTCCTCAACTGAACAAAATCTAAATATATTTTAGAAGGGCATAACAAAAATAATATATAATATTAAAATAGTTCTACATGTCCTGCATAAAAATCTCTATAACGCATTGGTTTATACACTTCCTAAAGTCATTTGAAGAGTGGACTTTAGGATTCGTCATCAGAATTTATACTGGAATTATCATTATTTTCATTCTGGCTTCTTTAGTACATTGATTGCCTAATTAAGCGCCTGTGTGTTGAAAATAATATGTAATTGCACAAATATGTCTATCTTATTAGATGACCCGAATATGAGGTGTGAGTCACGGCAGCGAACGCGTTAAATCTTTAACTTACTGACATGAGTCATCATGCCATAAAGGCGGCCATTGTTTGCTTCTCACTGTGAGATCCTAGACATCACTAGGGGTTATTTTTATGATATCTAGAACTTTTAAATCGTCGTCGTTGGAACCAAATTTTAGCACATATTGTAAAAATAACAACAAAAAATGAAATATAATAATAAAATTTATGTCTGCCCTACATAAAAATTTCTATAGCACAATGGTTTAATCACAGTTTGCTTGGGTTGTTGACTTTTGGATTCGTCAATAGAATTTGTCCTGGAGTTCCTGTCCTCCTCTCAGATTCTCTAAGATTTCCAACTGATATAAAGCGTGGTGCATAAAGGTAGCTTTTGTTACATTATATGAAATTTTATAAGTATCACCAGAAAAGGTTTCTGCGACAACGGCTAGTCCTTGATACTGCGGTTGAGATTTCTGAGTCATTATTTGCTGTAGAGATTTTTTTTCCCTCTTACTACCTTTTTTCCCGTCTAGCTCGATAATTTTTTTCTTGATATCATGATGGAATCGATTTAATGGAAAGGAAAACTCTGCGCGAAATTATCGGGTAATAATCTTTTATGAAAATGCAGAAAATAAACTTTGAAATTCATCTTGCACCTGTTAGCTATTTCTGCAAATAGCTTAGTCATTCGTCAGATATTTTTAAAAGACAAAACAAATTATTTATTTAAGTGTTTAATTAAGAACCAAATATGCATGTCACTACTAAATCTAAAATAGTTTAGTTACTTTAACGTCCCTTTTGAAAGCAACACGGGGATTAAAAGATAAAATTAAAAACAAATAAATAAATAATAATAATAAGGAGATTTGAGCCACTGGTTAGAAACATCATCGCATGATATTGCTTTTTAAATTAATTCGTCTATCTTTACATGTATTTTTTTTAATGTATCTTAATTATACCAAAGATAGTATGAAAATAGAGTTAAAGTATCCGAACACGTTGAAAAGGTCGATTTTGGGCAGAAAATGACATTTAAAAAAATTCCTTTATTGGATAGACCAGTCTTTGAGCTATCCCAAACTGGTTTATTTTATCTCTTCCTATTACTATTTTCGTAATGATCGGTAAACCGGAAGCGGACATTTAAATAACCGGAAGTACCAATTTAAAGGACCAAAAACATGTTAAAAATTTGTATAAACACAAATTTAGTTTTAAATACGGATAATTATTTGCACGGTAAAATGCAAAATGACAATGAGAGTTTCAACGGTGTTTTGTGGAAATGTGTACCTAAAGATGTCTTTGTTGAACTCCGAACCATCAGATTAGGGGCATTTATGTTTGTAAAACATTTTATTGAAGGTTTTATAAGATTCCTGAATATCCTTAAGGTTACTGGAGTCTATCGTAGTTCAAATGCAATTAGAGCATTTGCTGAGCTCGACAAAGACAGAATGAATGAATCTAGGCGGCATTCACTGCCAAATGCAAAAATTGCCAGAAAAAATATAAAATGATTAAAAAAAAGGAAAATTATTAAAAACTGAGGAGGAAGAAGGTATAGCCTATAAATATGGTGAATTTTAAGTCTGTACACACATAATTTATTATTAAAATATGTTACTGTATACTTTAAATGCATTTTTCTCAAAATGAATTTTTACTTATTCTTTGCTCACTTCAAATCGAATAACTCAAAATATAATTATCATATTACTATGAAATTTGGTAGACTTTGTCTTTATACTATTTTCTAGGGAATGAACTAAAAAAATTTAGATTGAGTAAATATTTTTTAACTTACAGCCTATTGCTTGAATAATAACGTCATAAATTTACTAAAAATTTCATGATAAATCTTCGACTGGTCCTAAAGTTTTTATTTATTATTATAATCATACGATTGTAGTTCATTACCTAGAGAAAACTATGCAGTTTATTTTGGTATAGGTTTTGTTCGGATGAGAGTAATACTTTTTGGTGTAGTCAGTTTGAAGTTTTTGAAGAATTTGCTTAAATTTATGCTATAAAATGCATTTCAAAAAGTTTTAATATTTATTTCAAATATTGACATCCTATTACTAATTTTGAATGGTATTAAACTCAGAAATATAATTAAAGTATGTCTACACCATGCTTTTCTAAAAAAAGTAATATACCTTCTTTGGATACCTTAAATATCATTACGACATGCCTCAATTTAAATTAGTAACTAAATTACAGAATGTATATAAATGTGATAATGTTGATAAGACTTTTTTTTTAATTTTAAAGTGATGTAAAATGGATTTTATACGATAATTTGTTTCAAAGTTATTTTTTAAAAAAATTTAAAAGACAATTAAATTTTTTCTAAATTTTTAATTGAAGATTAATGCTTAGTTAAAAATGTAGAAATAAAATGTTAAACCCTTTCCAGATGAGCAACTACTATTTAAGAAGCATTTACCTGCCAAATTTGATAACTCTCTAGGTTCAACAATCTGCCCGTAGAACATTTTGAAGGACTTCAAATCAGACATCTCATAGGGTGTAATTTACAAACAATATGCCAGCTTGTAAATATTATTAGGTAAAAAATAGCGTTTTCCATACACGCGAACAAATTTTACTTCATAAAAAAACTAACTATTAATTAATATTCCATAAAACCTTTTGTAGATTCATAGCATTTGCAATCAAAATTTGAAAAGAATCTAATCAGTAGTTAGAAATTTTATAGACTACAAATTATTTAAAGAAATATGCATGCTACTCATCTGTTCCTCAAGTATTGAAAGCTGTAATTACTTTTCCAATTTTTTTTAATCTCACCCAAGGAAAAAATACTAAGCCAAACTATCACAAATGACTTCTCCAATACTTTTGCGACGTCAGAAGTACGTGTACAATCCCAAACTGCTATCACTGTACTTACAGCTATTTACTTAATGCCGTTTTTCTGGCATTTACTATCATTAACTTCCACACAGAAAATCTTCCAATGATTTCTAAATAAGATTGTTGTTCAAATGTCTTTGAAGCCTCTCATTATTTTATCATTATCATTTATTATTATTTTATGCTTCTTTAAATGGGCCGGCTATTATTATGAGATTCAAAACCAGAATTTATGCATATTATTAGATGCGATAGAGAAAAATTGGAGGTTGATGGCAGATGGGGAATTAAGTGGCCTTCGATATTTGAGATGGCAATTGCTCTCACCTTATGAAATTATGATTTTATTTTCAATTTATTCCTTGAATGCTGAATATTTTGGGTCCAGGTAAACGGTCCAGAATGAGTCCACTTTAAGGACGGTGGCAGGTGGTTGAATGAAGTTTTGTTATGGATTCACAGGTGGTTGAATGAAGTTTTGTTATGGATTCATGGAGTTGGTTTCTCCACAATCCTCTATATGTAATTTGTTAAGATCATGCTAATCATATAATGAGCCCAAATACTTAGGTAGGGTGAGGTTTATCTTCATGAAAAGCTATGAATGACTTTTCTGACAAAAATTGGTTAGTGCAGAAGGCCTTAGATTAAGCATTCACGAGCACTCCACACCAGCCTTACCCCAACCTCTAAGGTGGAGATTTTGCTAAGATAACCAGAAGTCCTACCTCTTCTCGAACGCAATTTCATTCACCAAACGGCCAATCCATATAGTAGGATGGAAACGGAGTGCTGGGTATTTGAAAGGATTTAGTATCCAACCTTCTACTTCATATCACTCTAATTCTCAATGTTCATCGATTTTGGAGTGCCACCACACTATTGGCGTGGGAGGAGTGATCATGAATGTCAACTTTATATATGTCTCTGTATGACTTTATTTCTTCCTTTCATATTTCATTTATAATTTTGGCTTGAATATATTAGTTCATTTCCGTAGTTCAAATATTTCATTCATATTTTTCCCCCTATAGCGGTACTTTTTTTGAAGCAACAAAGGTTGCAATTGTTTTACCCCCCCCCCACACACACACACTGTTTTGTAACTCTTGTTGCATTTTCCTGTCTGAAATTTTGAAAATATTATAAAACAAATATATAATAAGGGGGAAAAAACCTAAAATTTTCTGAATTTCTTTTAGTAAAAAATTTTTTTAGTAAAATAATCACCATAAAAGTTACGGAAAATAAAAAAGAATTAGTCTACCCAATTATATGAAAAGAGAAATATTTACAGCCCATCCAAATGAAACCATGATTTTTTACTATCAAAAAGAGCATACATATTTTGGATGATAAATACCCATGCTTTTCTGAATAACAAAATATTTTAAATAAAAATTGAGTTCTCATAATAATATGAGTTTAAAAAATAAATTCCACTGTGTAGTTTTTGTTATCTTTCAAATATCTTACATTTAACTGATTTAATTTTGTTTATCCAGTAAATATTAAACATTCAGTACTATTTATTTTGGTAAGCATATTGAATATTTTTTACTTTCAAATATGTGAAAAACTGAAGAAAATTATATTAAGCACAACAAATTATAGACAAATTAATTTGTCAAATGCTTCGATTTCCTCATATTTTTTAAAGTAAACAAATATTGTATATCTCTGATTCAGAGAATTTGTTTAATTCAGATAACATTCTATATGTATGAATTTCCAAAAATATGTTGCTCAGATTTGCTGATATTGGATTTTGAAAATTTGTTATATAGTGAAATGTATTAACATTATTTACCTATAATAAACTGATGATAAAGACAATTCAGATTTTCTAATTCCTAAGTTGACAACATTTTGAAAGTTAGTAAATCTTATTAAAAAGAAATTAATAAATGGTAAATTCATACTAACAACAGATATATATACCCCAAATTAATATATTGTTACAAATCTGTAATTTTGCTACCCGGCCCGAACAGTGTCATCGTAAGAAAGACAATTGTACGATCTGTCCTGTGCATGTTGAGTGGATGCCGCGTCAATAACCTCGGAGCTTGGCGACAAATTTGGCGAGCATTTGGCAGTTTGGCGATGAATTTGGCGAGTTTGGCGACTAAATGGATACTACTGGAAAGTTCGAGAACTTTCACGATCCATCCACAAAGACCCAAGATACAGCCAGGTAGGCCCTGATTGGTCCGAAGATTCCAGCCGCGCCTCCCGGAACTATAAAAGACGGGAACTCTGAAGCGACGGAGAAGTCGCGTGTATCGTCAGAAGTGTGTGTATAGTCAGAGGCGATGGTGTGTGAGAGTGGTCGTAGTCGCCGACGAGTAAAGCGGCGGTCCAACGACCTGCCACCTCACGGATTTGGTCATAAATCTGACATCCAACCCACTGGGGGACCACACTCCCCTTTCGTCCGTGGTACGCCTGTAGATTCCCGCAAAATGTCGGTAGATGGATAAACATCAAAGAGCCGGAAAATTTGTTTGGGCTATGGGGGGGAAGTGAGTCAAAGAAACTGAGGGTTTTGAGCGGTCGAAAGGGGAACGCGTGCCGTCTGAAGATTTCTCTGGTCGTGGGTCCGCTGCCACAGGCGGGGGTGGCACCACGAAGGAAGAGTGACAGTTTTATGACCACATCTGTGAAGACCATCCGGCCGTTGGACCGCGGCTTAAAAAGACTAGAGGATTAGCAAGCAAGCAAGTTGCTGAACTATTAGAGATTAAATGCATTACGATTGATCGACGGTATTTTGCTGTATAGAAAAATTTTGTAACAATATTCAAAAAAGTTTATCTGAGCAAGTTGCCTCCCAAGGCTTCAGAAACGAAAAAATTAAGCTTATAGGTATTGTTAATGGCACTTTATTTACAATGATGTAAGAATATTAGAGTAAGCTATTGCATAATTATTTCACCTTACTTGGCCCTACTCTGTGCAATTAGGTACATCATTAAGCTTAATTTTTTTATTATTTTAAATTAATTAAGTAATTAATTTTATACTATAATAAATATCTTTTTGATTTGATGTATAAAATTTTCTTAATAATGTTATTAGAGCTTTTCAATAAATTAATTTAACATAATTCATTACAGTTCAAAATTCCTTTTTCTATATTCTTTACACTTATTTATATAGATTACAAAGTTAACTCTGTGAAAGTTTCTATTTAAACAGAAAGGAGCACAGAGTAACTTCTCCAATCAAGTTTATATTGTTTTCTTTTGTCTTAGCAGGAAAAAATTCTTCATATGTAAGCATTGCCAAAATAGCAGTGAATAAAATATTTGATAATTATGAAATCTTCACAGTAGAATGAAAGGAAAAGCACATTGCCCATAAGAATGACATAAAGCACAAATATTATGAATTCAGTTTCAATCATTCTTCATTTACAACATATTTTTATTGTTTTTATATTATGAAAATGTATTGCTTATGAATTCACTTTCAATCATTCTTCATTTACAACTTATTTTTATTGCTTTTATATTATGAAAATATATTGCAAGTCTATGAAAACTGCAAAATCGATAATTAAATTAAAATTAAAATATGAAGTAATGAAATATAGAGTCATGGGTTGGTAAAGGATCACTTGCTATTTTACACCAAATGATATATAACGTGATATGCAAGTTTCTGAATGATTGTCTGCATCCCATACAATCTGACAAACAATTTTTCTAAGATTTTCTTTGAAAAACATGGCTTGTCAATATATTAGTTAAAAAACATAACAATAAGTACAATTCCCTCAATCCATCAGTCTTATGAACAAATGAATCTTTAATAAAATTCAAAACCACAATACAAATTACACCATGTCGAAAATTTCCATCACTATATACCATTTAATCCATCAATGTTCCTGATGCCATTGCATTTTTTTGAAGCTCATTTCCTATATAGTCAGAAATGGAAAAGTATCTTATACACCCCAGTTCTAAATGTTCATATTACTATTACCCACAACTTCAGATACATTTTGTGGTAAGCAAATTTATTTCTTTATTTTCTCTTCTCACTTACACCAGTAATACTGAACAAAAAATAAAATCACTATGAAATAATGTAAATAAAACATTTAGAAAATAATAATTTACTGTTAATTATATTGTATGCCTGAATCTAGGGATCAAAACAGAGGAAATAGATATATGTTAAAGTAGACCTTACAAATAATATTTAAAAAAGAGCATTATATTTATAGGGATAATGTATAGTGTACAAAATATTTAAAGCACACCATATAAGTAATTAAAAAACATTGCAACTATATTAGAAGGGTTTAAGAAATTTTAAAAGAAAGATTTAAAAAATGCTCAAGAATATTAGACAATTTTTATCAGCTACATCCAAAGTGTGTTGATTAGAGGTCGATTAAATCAAAGATTTATTGAGCATATTTGGATAAAAATTGAACTAATAAAATTTGTTACTGAAATTGAAAATTCTGAAGGTGTATTCCATGCTTTTTCTCTAACATATAATGAAAGGAAAAGCTTGAATATAATTTCAGAACTTTGTATGAATGCTATAAAAAAGATATCACTCATTTCTAAATAGCACGGCACACAAAGAAATTTCTATAAATTACAAAACCAATTCCACTTGTTTTTGTTTTTTTTCAAATGAAAGAAAAAAACTAAATGAAACAAAAAACAAAAAGAACAGAAGTGTATAATTATCAAATTGATGATAGCCCATACTCATTTCAATCTACTTCGGAAAGAAATACAAAGCCAATCAGATATCAATAAATGGAAAAAGTAAAAAACGAAGAAAGATATGTCCAAAAAAACAGCACTCTCTTCCCTCATAATAATGCAAGCATACATATATCAAACAAAATGAATATATCAAATTAGGTGAATCAGCACTTACAAGTTTACAGTTTATTCTGCTTATAAAGTGTTAAAAAATTGGTGTTTTTTTTTCATTGATGCTGATTTTTAAAAAATTGCAACAGCTGTGCTGAAGATCTAATTAATTGGTTTGCATGAATAATGAAGGCAGTAAGTTTGAAATCAGATAAGGCCGTGAGATTGAATCAATCACTCCATCAAAGTTCTAAAATTTAAAATTCTTCAACAATCTATGGAAATTCTTAAAATCACAGAAATTTCAAAAATTATAGATATAATTTTGATCATGATATATAGTTGAATTTGTTTAAAGATAAATATCGAAAAAATTAGGACAGTAAAAAGATGTAGCTAATGTAAAGAAATATGTAAAACTACCATAAACAAATAATTGAGCATGGAAAATGCATGGTAACAGTAACTGTGACCAAATAACTTGGTAATAAACATACTAATTGCAGTTGCAATATCTTTATTAGAAATAATTTCTCAGACGCTAAATTTTTAAATAAAATTATTAAATTCTTTTGCATTACACACAATTTTACATCAACATGAATAGAAACCAATACTTGGCATCATGCATTTAACCACCCTAGCAAGACTCCAAACACAGTTGGTATGAAACACATAGTATACAAAAAATTTGCAACAAATGGTGAATATTTAAAATTTATAACTAAGAACGAATAAACTAAGTCAAAAAACTTTGAAGGCATATTTGCTACTGTGTTGGTCCTATTTATATCATATAAATAATTAATGGCTAAAAACAGTCATAGATATCATGATAAAATATGAATAACATACAGTAATTTAATTAATTTTCAAATATACTTTTATTTCATATCTCAAAATTAAAAAGTATGTTGTTATTTCCAAGCAATGCAAAATTATATAATTTTTTAAATAAGCAAAGCAATACATATCAGGATACTTTGCAACAGTCTTTCATAAATCTTTCGCCTATTATTTTTTTCATTTATACAATCACAAAGAAAAAAAATCTTTAGCAATTTAGAACAAATTAAATTAGTATTTCTTGTGTTCTATAACGCTCAAAAATCTCACAGATACTCTATCAAATGGTTTGAAATTAAATAATTTGAACATTTTTTTTCTTCCTCCAAGCATTTAAAGATTAATCATAAATTTAAAAACATTTATCTAATTACACGTTTAGTTTTATATGTGTAAAAAAGAAACACATCTTATATCTGAAGAGAAGCAAAACAGCACAGTATAGTAATATGAGTTATTCACACTTTATTTGAATGAGATCTTGTGAAACACTACAGTATAAAAAATTTCTATAGAAGAGTTTAAGATTGATATGTGTTTCATAACCAATAATTACATCATGAATAGAAAAGTAAAACAATGCAAAACAAAAATTTGTATCAGGTGAAATTCTACATTAAGTTGGATAAATCAGCAACAACCAAAAATGATGAGATAATTGTTGAGTTTTATGTCTTCAAAATGATTCAATGAATTTGTAGTTCAAATCCTGATATTTAACGGAGAATTTTACTCTGAAATTCAACAGCATTTTTGGAAGTACTTTGCTTAAATTAAAGTTCTGTAATGTATGGAAATTTAGATTTTCCACAAACATAAGGATTCCAGCCTATAATAATTTGCTCTAAACTATAGTTTATCAACCTCAACATATTATCACATATATATTTGCTGTCCTTTTCCCAGAAAACGAAAATCAGGTTGAAAGATTGTAATTTTCATGGTACTTTCAAATTGCAGAGCAAATTGGTGGCTTTAGATTTGCTAATAAATTTCAAGTACACAGACAGTGACATTCTGCAGTGCAAAGTCATTATTCAAAAGTAATTAATGTAATGTTTTGCCAATTTAAACAATAAGGGAACTTTATAGATGCAGCATACAAATTAGGATATATTATCTAAAATGCAATGGTGATTTATGGAATTAATGTCTTACTAAAATTCTTTGAATTAGGCAGCTTCTTCGTATTAGGCAATTCACAACAATATTCTGTTATTACAAGTTGCTCATCAGCTGAACTAATAAAATTTGCTACTGAAATTGAAAATTCTGAATGTGTATTCCATGTTTTTACTCTAACATATGATGAAAGAAAAAGCTTGAACATAATTTCAGAACTTTGTATGAATGCTATTACAAAAAGAAATAATTCATTTGTAAATAGCATGGCATCCAAAGGAATTTCTATAAATTACAAAAAAAAATTCTATGTTTTCTTAATGTTTTCTTTCAAATGAAAGAAAAAACTAAATAAAATAAAAAACAAAAAGAACAGAAGTGTCTGATTATGAAATTGATGACAGCCCATACTCATTTCAATCTACTTTGAAAAGAAATTAAAGGCCAATCAGATATCAATAAATGGAAAAAGTAAAAAAAACAAAAAAAGGCATGTACGAAAAAACAGCTCTTTCTTCCCACATAATAATGCAATATACATATATTAAACAAAATGAATGTATCAAATTAGCTGAATCAACACTTATAAGTTTACAATTTATTCTGCTTATAAAGTGTTAAAAAAATATTTTTATGTTATATATACTAGGTCTGTGCCTATTATCTGTGTACAGCAAAATAATGCTCAAGTGAAGAAAACTAGAACTGTGAAAGTTCAATCAGTCTTAAATAAAATGCCTGTTATTACTATCTAACAGTTACTGCATAAATTTAGTGATGGTAAGCAACTCGAAAACAATATATTCTTGGAACCTCTAAAATTACTGACAGAGAAGAGAAAATGAACACATTTAAAGAGAAATAATTTAAGAGCGTTAATTTAGGCCTTTCTTCATAATATCTTTCAGTTATGCATGTTTATCATTAGAAAAATATTTTATTAGTTAGCATCCTTTTTGTGTCATAGTTATAATAGCTAACTTCAAAATTTTCCTAATTTTTTGAAGTATTAAGAGGACTATTGTGCATCAAGTAAATGACTGTCAAAATTTTTGAAATTATCTTTTTTTTTCTCTGTTGTTTGGTTTCCAGTTTGTCAGATAACATCAAAGTTCAAAAATTTACCCATAGAGACCATTGCAATCAGTCTCAGATGACAGTAAATAATCAAATCTTGAAAGTTATATTTCCACTTACACTTTCATTTTGTTCATATTTTCATGGTATAAAGATATCACTATAAAATATGTCGGAATAAAAAACTTTTTTTAAAGCCTTTACATTTAGAGATATGATTTCAGAGAATAAAATCAAGAATATTAAATGTTTTGTAAAGAATAACACTGTTATATGCAATTAATTATGTTTTAAATGTTTACAATCAATGTCAAACGTTTAAATTAGAACTGGATTTGAAACTCAGTACCTAAAGTTTTGAAAAAATCCCAGATTCTCTTTACTAAGGATAACTCTTTCATTGAAAAAAAAAATGTATGGTATTTGAAATTAATTAATAGCAAGCATTGAAATAACAAGCAATTGAAATCTTAATGTAAATAACAATTGCATCATATTATTTGCACAGTTTGTTCCAACAACATTCCAAAAGACAATTTCTTGCACACAAAATGGATAATGAAAATGAATATCACACAGTTATAATTTAAAAATTGTGAAATTGCATAAAAATAAACCAAAAAGTGAAAACTATTTAAAGTAAAATGACTTAAAATAAATGTATTTTCTTAGGGTTTTATTTGAGTGTTCAAATATGTACTCAAAAAATATTATTAAAAAAAAGAGAAATTTTATGAGGTTTTGCAAATAAGGTCACACAAGCAGAAATGTAATTTCAAAATAATTATTAACCTTATCATGACTAATAACAATACTCAGAATTTTCAAAATTGAAAAACCAAAAAAAGAGCTAAATTGTAAAATAGAAATAATTTAAGCTTATATAAATATATAATGTGCCATTGTATATTCTCAGAGAACAATACATTAATATTAAAATTAAAAACAGTATTTATTAAACTATAATACAATTGAATTAAAAATATAATCCATGTTTTTATGAATTAAAATACTTTTTTCCACAGACCATCAGTAGGTTTTAGAATAATTTTGTCTGCTAAGGAAACAGAGCAGCATGACTCCAATCTGAAATCATTTGCCTAGATTCTTTTGGTGGTCAGCATTTCAAACTTAAAAAAAAAAAAAAAAAAATAGAGCAATGATTTATGGAAATGAATTATAGAAATAAATTACTTAAAAACACATATATATTCTTTTTGTGCATTTTCAACAAGAATAAAACGAGTGAAATTATCAATCACACATTAATAACACTATTACATGTTTATGAGCAATTTCCTTAAAATTAGTGGACATCTTTCAATAATAAATAGTATATTCATAATATTAATGTATCCTAAAACATTTTATGTTCTAAATAATCATAATACTTAAATGTATATCATCTGTTTTATATTTAAGATTTTTTTCTAAACCAAATATTTTTCTTTTTTTCTTCACAGATTAGAATTAAAAATAATGATTTTATCAAAATAAATAATAATAGTGTTTATTATAAATTTTCTACATTTATGTTTACTTGTATATTGTGACTATCTAATTTAGGAACAATTAAAATTACATAAAAAAAATCTTAATAAAATCCAATTTTAAAACTTATTTATCCAAAAGAAATAAATATATTGTTTCTTGCCAATGTCCTTATCATAAAATGTTGATACATTTTAAAAATAATTAGACAATATTTGTTTATAACAGAATTTATCATTAAATGAACTATTAAATTTTTTCAAAAATATATTTGAAAATTTGAAAAATCAATCCATTGATATGTATGAAATCCTGGATGAAATTAATTGGTGTGCATAATTAATGAAAGTAATAAGTTTGAAATCAGATAAAGCAGTAAGATTGAATCAATCAATCCATCAAAGTTCTTAAATTGAAAATTCTTCAGCAATCTATGGACACTCTTAAAATCACAGAAATTTCAGCAGAGACAAAGATATAATTTTGATCATGATATATAGCTGAATTTGCATAGAGATAAAAATCATAACAAAAGTTAGGACAGTAAAAAAATGTAGCTAATGTAAAGAAATATGTAAAACTACCATATACAAATAATTGAGCATGGAAAATGAATGGTAACAGTAACTGTAACCAAATAACTTGGTAATAAACATACTAATTGCAGTTG
Source organism: Argiope bruennichi (assembly GCF_947563725.1). Lineage (NCBI taxonomy): Eukaryota > Metazoa > Arthropoda > Arachnida > Araneae > Araneidae > Argiope > Argiope bruennichi. The sequence continues at coordinate 122,374,926 of NC_079153.1, forward strand.
CAATATCTTTATTAGAAATAATTTCTCAGACGCTAAATTTTTAAATAAAATTATTAAATTCTTTTGCATTACAAACAATTTTACATCAACCTGAATAAAAACCAATACTTAGCATCATGCACTTAACCACCCTAGCAAGACTCCAAACATAGTTGGTATAAAATACATAGTATACAAAAATTTTGTAATTAATGATGAATATTTAAAATTTATAACTAAGAACAAATAAATTAAGTCAAAAAACTTTGCCAGTATATTTGCTACTGTGTTGGTCCTTCTCATATCATATAAATAATTAATGGCTAAAAAAAGTCATAGATAGCATGATAAAATATGAGTAATATACAGCAATTTAATTAATTTTGAAATATACTTTTTATTTCATATCTCAAAATTAACAACTCTGTTGTTATTTCCATGAAATGCAAAATTATATATATATTTTTAAAAAGCAAAGCAATATATATATCAGAATATATTGCAAGTCATTCATAAATCTTCTGACCACTTTTTTTATACAATCACAAAAAAAAAAAGTCAGCACAAACAAATTAAATTAGTATTTCTTGTGTTCTATAACACTAAAAAATCCCAGTTACTCTATCAAATGGTTTGAAATAAAATAATTTGAACAGTTTCTTTTCTTCATCCCAGCATATAAAGATTAATTACAAATTTAAAAACATTTATTTAATTACATATTTAGTTTTATATGTGTAAAAAGGAAACACATCTTATATCTGTAGAGAAGCAAAACAGCACATTATAGTTATATGATCTGCTTACATGCTATTTGAATGAGGTCTTGCAAAACATTTCAGTATAAAAAATTTATAGAGAAGAGTTCAAGATTGATATGTGTTTCATAACCAATAATTACATCATGAATAGAAAAGTAAAACAATGCAAAAACAAAATTTGTATCAGGTGAAATTCTATAATAAGCTGGATAAATCAGCAACAACCAAAAATGATGAGATAATTACTGACAGTTTATGTTTTCAACATGGTTCAATGAATTTGTAGTTCAAAGCCAGACATTTAACAAAGAATTTTACTCTGAAATTTTATAGCATTTGTGTATTCTGACCTGTTTTAAAAAACTTTTGAAAATTGATCTAAGCTTTCACACAACCAGTATTATAATAAGAAGTCTTACATTTTTCTCCATTGCTGCAATGATTGTCTCTTAGGCATGCTGCAATTTAATGTTCCCCTTTGCTGTAAATCCATCTGCTCCCTATCCAAGAAAATTCAGAAAAGTAAGTAATAATATGTTGACATTAATTCAGCAGATATAAAAAATCATATTTTATACTATATAACAGAAAAAAAAAAAAAAACTTTTTTTTTTAAATATAAAGGATATAAATTATTTTGACTTTTACAGCAATTGTTTTGGGTAACTGTTTTTTTTAAAAAAAGCTTCCTGCTTAAAAGGTTATTTTCTTTTTCATAAATATTTGTTTGGAAAGTAGAATATGCCATGTTATATTTTGCTTCACTGGCTCTGTGATTTTTTTTTAAATGTAATTTGTATGATTAAATATAATCTGTGAATTTTTGAAATGGAAATTGTCTATTTATTTAATTATTTTAATCTGAAGATCTGCATCATCTTTTCTACATGAAAGACTGTATACAGAGCAACAACATATAAATATATAATAAAAATAAAAATATCGACAGAACACTTAAATAGAAATTGATAATATGAAATTGACTCAAAATTATGCACAGAGATACACAAATAAGAAAATAAATAAATAAATTATTTAGCATCATTTATGAGACTTTTAAACAAATCTTATATGAGTGTAGGTATGTGGTGAATATAAGCAAATATTAGATTTTATAAACTGAAAGTTGAAACATGACTTAGAACATCTACCAGTTTCTGCCTGTTTTTCACACCTATGCAATTTCTACTCTAAAAATGATGTCAGTTTCTAAAAGTATTTAATAGATTACATTTCATAGTTATTTTAAATATATTTTCATTTGAAAAATATAATATATTTTGCTTTGAATGAAAATAAAAGCATTTATACATAAACCTAACTAAAAGATAGAAAACATACAAAGACATTATAAAAGACAACTCAAACATTGTGCAACATTAATAAACTTTGTGAAGGAAGCTATGAGGGCATAATGATTGATGATTAACTTAAAATCTATTTGCAAATATCTAATGATTAAATAAAAATCAGAACAAAAAATAAATGATACAGAAATGAAACAACTTATATTTTAAATATAGTAGTTAATTAAATAGAAAATAAAATTCTGATGCTTAAAACTTAATTCATTGAAATATATCAACTTTTTTTTAAGCTATACTTGCAGCCATATTTATCTGGAAAAAATTATATATAGAGAGAAAATTTCCTAATATTATCAATTTCAGTTATCACTGATCATAAACTTATAAAGAAAAGGTTATGTTTTCAGAAGAAACTCATATTGCTTGCAACCTATTTAGTTTTCAGGGGGGGGAGGGTAATAAATGATTTAAGCTGCCAATCATTAGATCATAAGACATAAATATTTTCAGAACACAGTAAAATCCATAAGGATATTTTTTTTTAATTATCAATATTTATTTTATATATCAAATGAGCATCAAAACAATATTCAAAGAGGTCTATTCTGTAGAAATTAATTAATTTAATCAGTTGAAATTCATTGATTTTTCTTGCATCATACAATCAATTGAAGTTGAGCCAGACTAAGGGGAAGATATTGACATGGTACATGCTTAGCCATGCAAATATGAACACAATCAGAAGAAAATATGAAAAAATCTATGATAAGAGCAACATTTATCAAACTATAAAATGTTCATTATAGTCACAATGAATGTAAACATATATTCTTCTTAAAGTAAATATTGTATATCTTAAAATTTTTAATTCCAAGGCATTTGTATAATATATTAGTACACATTTTAAACAAATCCAATTTGTACAAAATAACAAACAAAACGTTTCCTTCACAAGATTTTAAATAAATAAAATCATTATTGTACTTATTAAAGATATTTTTTAACTCATTTCATATTATATTTTAGAATTAGTGCAATACTGTCTATCATAAGTTAGAAAAGTACAAATAAATAATAATTACTTATTTATTTCACTTGCTGATTCAAGCACAATTTTTCATTTAAATCTAGATCTTTAAAATACTGATTAAATAGATAACTGATTAATTCTCTTTCAAATTAAACAGTGATAATGAAGAAATAGTTTCCAGATGTAGTTGATAATTATCTTTTCAATTCATTTTAATTATATTCAAACTATCTTTAAATGCATTTAACAAATAATTAAAACTCATGTTTTGTAGATGTACATTTAGAGACTTCAAGAAAATATCCAGAGTTTACATGCTCATACGTAACAAAGAACAACAAATTGAATAAGTTTACATACAAAAACAATTATTTCAATAACAAAATCAATAAATTTATATTAAAGAACAAAACATTCATAACCAAGACATCAAGCAACAGATATAGAAACATTTAACTCTTAATCAAAATAATGTACTCATGTGTATCATTTTTTTTTAAGGATTGCTTACTTTCACATATTCTTAAAACAATGACAGAATGAATTCAACATTTTAACACATGCAAGTACTAGCATAGTATTCAAATTTCATAATATAAACATTATAAAAAATTCTACAAAATAATGTTTTTTATTGTATAATTTATTTTAAAATAAAAAAATTGTAATTAATTTATTAGTTTTAGCAATAAAAATGCAATATCAATTATGTGAAAAAAACTGAACTTAAAACACATAGCCCCTGTTTATAAAAATAAGCAAATAAAAATGATAAAAATCATTTAAACAGCATAACATAAAATTGTGATATAGGAGATATGTATTTCCAATTTTAAAAAAAATGCTTTTTTAATGGTGAAAATAATTATAGATTTTAAAAAAAATTACCTAAAATGAACATAGTAACACTCTGATGGCATCTTCAAATAAATTATTTTTGACAGTCTTCAAATTCCTCTGGATAAGAATATCACTATTTTGAAACTTCATTTCTGCGTTCATGAGTATCTCCATCATATATACCCTATTATGAATAGAAAAAATAATAATTAATTAATTAATCTCTAGTAATAAAAAAGAAGGTTGTAATTAATTTAATTTTAGAAATAAAAATGCAATATCAATCATGTGAAAAAAATTGAACTTAAAACACATAGCCTCTGTTTATAAAAATAAGCAAATAAAAATGATAAAATCATTTAAACAGCATAACATAAAATTGTGATATGGGAGATATGTATTTCCAATTTTATAAAATGCTTTTTTAATGGTGAAAATAATTATAGATTTTTTTTTTTTTTAAATTACCTAAAATGAACATAGTAACACTCTGATGGCATCTTCAAATAAATTATTTTTGACAGTCTTCAAATTCATCTGGATAAGAACATCACTATTTTGAACCTTCATTTCTGTGTTCATGAGTATCTCCATCATATATATCCTATTATGAATAGAAAAAATAATAATTAATCTCTAGTAATAAAAAAGAAGGTTGTGTATTATGTAATTGATATTCAGTGGATCATAGAATCGGCTAGAATGTAGTTGTGGTAATGCTGATCGTAGAATGTAGTTGTCATTCCTAAAATCACCAATTTTCACAAATATATATATATATATATATATATATATATATATATACATTCAAGAACAAAAAGGTATACCACAGAGCAATTTTTTAAAACTTTATTGAGCTAAAACTTAAACAGAGTTTTGATGTTTCTATGTAATAAATTTCAAAAATATTATTCAATAAAAAATGCTTATGAAATTTTAAAGTTTAAAACATTTCATTTTTCAATTATATCAATTCATTTGCTGTTTTTTTTTTTTTTTTTTTTTCTGAATTTTAAAAATTTTCAAACTATTTTTTGTATAATTATGAACAATACTTTTCACTATTGCAATAAAATTCAAACAATTTTCATTGTTTGATCAAATATTAAATCAAGCAATTTCCTTCCACTGTTAAAGGCTAATGAAAAAGAGATTATATTTATTATCTATGTAGTTTACATAATAAATATAATATAGAGGAATAAAAAATAAAATAACCAAAAGACAATATGTAATTAGAAGATATATCCAAATTGAAATTTTTAGTGGCAATATAATATCACGACTTAATTCCATTAGGAAGATTCAACTATACATTATAAAGAACAGGTTTCAGCCTATTAAAATAACATGGCTTTAAAGTTATATAATTTGATCATAAAATAAATTGCTTCATTGTATTATTTAAACAATAATTTTGATTACGATATGAAACATACACTAAAATAGAATACATACTACTAAATTTACAACAGAAATCAGGTATTATATCAGAAAGAAAGGAACTTTAAAATTGTATACAAGATTCAATTTTAATTAAAATCTTAATGAATAAAGAATGAACTATGATGCTTTATTAAATAATAGACATTGTAGACTAAATAATAGACTGTAGACTGTAGGATATAAAATTCTTGTTTCATTTTTTTAAAACCTAAATTGGGAATTAAGCATTCAATTCACTTTATCACATATTAGAAAAAGTATTAATAATATTTTAGGGTGTGATTTTGTTATTATTAAAAATGAACAAGAAATTGTTTTCTTCATAAAAGCTAATGTAACCAAAAGTACTTAAATTTTAAAAAAAAGGATCACTAATTAGTTTAATCTTATTTCTTAGACATGCAAGATATTATTTCTTAGACATTTAAGTGTATCCATAATATATCAAATAATGACATTATTTTCAGAAATAAAAATGTTTTTTGATTTTTAATAACTAATGTAAGAACATAATAATTAACCCTTTATTTTTCTTTCTATTTTAATCATGATTTTGTGTAAACAGTTAATAGATATTTGTTGTTTTTCCTTTAATAAAATTATAATATATTCTGGTGTGATGCATATAATTTTTTCTGAAGATTCAGAGACACCTTTTGCGATTTTGCCGTTTCTTTCCATATATTATCCTGGAGTCCATAAACATGTAAACAGTATGGGATATAGTGACAAAGCCTGTTATTCCCCACAAGCACTTCAATCACAATAATTATCCCTATAGGATAGACCAACCTTACTTTTCACAGGTAGGAACGTTTGAACGAGAGCATTTAGAAAACAGTTTTATTTTATAGAGAGTGAGAAAAATTAATTTAAATTTTTCTTTTAATAATATCTATTTTTAAATTGCCATTTTTTTATGTTTGTAAATGTTGTTTTGCACATTACAAATTTGTTTTTGTAATGCATTTCATAAACAGCTCATATAAAAATTTTAAAAATGTATATTCTAAATGTATTATTCTACACGTAAATGTATAAATTACATTGTGAATAAGCAGGTAATACAATATTGATATTTAAATTCCATAATATGAAAATAAAACCAATCAATATCCATTTCATATATGTTGATTTTTATTTGGTCATTATATTACTCTTATACTTTGTAGTTTTAAATAAATGCATGTTAAATTCTCATAAATTATAAACCTATAACTTTTAAATAACTTAAGATGATAAACTAACAGGAATTCATCTCTTCTTCATATTTTTTTTTCATAGAAAAGAAAATATTTTTGTATAGAAACTTATTAAAAAATTGTAATAACTATTTTCATTGTTGTATTATATAAGTTTATTCTACTTCTTAAAGTCAAATAACAATTGCTCTATTTCTAATAAAGCTAAGGTGACCATTCATACTGATTTTACCAGTACAGTACTGGTTTTCAGGGCATAAGTCCTGGCTAGTCATTAAACAAAGCCAATACACGAAAAGTACTGGTTTTAGATTAGAAAACATTAAAACAAAAAAAGTAATAAAATAAAAATAATAAAATTAGAACTGGCAACCCTGATAATTCCATGTGATATCGTCAGGTGTCGCAGGAGCAGGACCGCCACGAGTAGGTGGATCGAAATTTTTAAAGCCCTTAAAGAAAATGACGTATCCAATAATATTGGCAAATTGGTAGAGTATTGCCTCTGTATGCCAGGAACTAATGCACCGACCGAACGGGATTTTTCTTTATTAAACAACATCTGGACTAGCGAGAAAACCAATTGAAAGTGGAAACTTTGAAATCCTTGTTGATTGTCAAAAATAATTTAAATGCAACCTGTATGGAATTCTATGAAAATATACAGGAAAACAAAAATTTGTTAAAAGCAATTCATTCCTCAGAAAAATATAAAAAAACAAACTAAATTAAATAACTCCTTATGTTTTATTATGCTATTATATTAGGTATGGCTTATCATGTTATGCTATGTTTATTATGTTTTATTTTTATATTGTAAAATCATATTTTATTTTTCACATTTCTTGTGTTTGAATAAATGCAACATTTTTTGATATCTAAAAGTGTTTTTATTTACTTAGGTATACAGGTTGGCCGTTGGGTGAATTTTTGATAAAGATTTATAAAATTTGGGCATGGCTGGTCAAAATTCATGTTGTCCTGGTTTCAGGTTAAAAAAAAATGGTCACCTTAAATAAAGCTAAAACGATAAAAAAAATTTAATAATTAGATACAATATGCAATTAAGAAACTGAATTGCTATTCAGATAAAAAAAAAATTTGGCCTGAAAAATTGAAATTTTTGTGTAAATTAAGTTCAAAAAGGATCAATTTCTTAAGCCATATTCAGTAGTCATAATAATAATAAAAAAAGTTGATTGCAATAGATATTTTATAGAATGATATTATTATTAAAGCTTATTAAACTTTAAAAAAAATGTCTATAAAATATCCATTAACTGTTAACTTAATTCTTAAAAGCTGAAGTTCTACAGATTCACAAAATTATTTAGTATAACTATAATACAGGAACCAAAATATAATATGAAATATCTAACCAAATAATGCACAGAGTTGTAAATCATCTGTAGTATTTATGTAAATATCTTTGTTTGCATTATCTAATCCATAGAAATAACTATAAAAGAAACTCATTTATTATATTACTTGCACATAATTTTTTTAGGTAATTCTATATTTAACTGAAATCCAAATTAAAATAAATATGCATTAATTTGGAAAGAAAAATTCTTTCACTCAAAAAAATTATCATTTCAGTAATTGCAACTAAATTATACTTAATTTTTTTTATATATAATTGCTAGTACACAAACAATTTGTTAATTTTTCTTAAATAATCATGCAAGAATTTTTAATAGAAAATAATTAAAAATTGAATAAATATTCTTTCAATCATTACCTATTATTGATATCTATTTTTACATTTACACTGTTGTTGAAATATGAATTATACAATGCATTAAATCTTCTGTACATACTCATGCAATACATTATTGCAATAGAGAAATATATTTTAATAATGAATGAATGGAACTATAAATGATAGTCATGACACATTTCACTGATAAATTTCAGTAAGGAATAAATTCATTCTATTAAAATTAGTTTGGTTTTGTACTTTTCATTTTTATGGTGAATTTCTCTTGCTTGGTGATATTTTTGTTTGCTGGCAATTTGGATGTTTCAGGTAATGCATTTTGTAAATATGCAGCATTAGTTGAGACAACAGAAAGATCAAACATGCATTAAGAATGCCTATCTTTTCATCAACATGTAGCAAAGAATACATGGAATTTCAATTTTCTGCTTTAACCAATACTTCTTTCAGCTGATATACTATTTTGTTTTACTTACTTTAGAAATCCTTACTACATTCATTTTGTAAATGAGATATTATAACAGATTTTTCAGTTTCCAGCTTTTCTCTTGGGTCATTTTCGAATATTACAAGATTATTTTCATTGTCTCAATTTCTTTTTCCTTTATTGCTTCTGATACTGCAGTAATATTTATATATATATTTTTTGTCATATATAATGAATATGTAGTGGCTATTGGTAAACCTTCAGGATTTTCATCATAAATCATTATTGCTAACAGTTCAAATGCATATTGAATTGGTCCATGCGTGAAATCCATCATGATACAACTGTTTCTATGCAGTTCGCAGAGTTTCTCTTATGCACCATACGTCATTCTTAAGAGGAAATCTTTTTCCTTCACAGAGGGGAAGTCTGACAAAATATTACCAAGTTTATAAACTAATAGAGGATTATCATGATCATTTCTCATTTTCTTCACCAGCATATTTACAGACGTTGAATCATCATGTTGTAAAACATGTTGTTGTGGTGTCAGAATATCTAGATCTTTCCGAATTGTAATTCTTTGCGAGACGCTGATGTTATCCCCCACAGATTGATTGATAGAAATGGGATGAGAATGGGATTTTTGTCAACAGAAGCCGTTATCCCCTAATTCCAAATGAGTTCATTCAATAAATGTTAAGAAACTTCAGAGATTGGAGAAGAATCCGGAGATACTTCTTATTAGAAACAGGTTTTTGAATAAACGTCTTGAAGGAAGAACAAGAATGAAATTCAATATTAAGTTTTGCGTAAAGATTTGACTTATGATTTGCGTATTTGGAACAAAACAAGATGATATGTTCAATGTTATTTTCAAGATTACAAACTTGGCAGTGTGGGTAATTGTATAGTCCAAATCTATTCAACAGAGGAAGCAATGGAGGATCAGGTCAGATTCCAATTAGTGCCCGTAGATGGCGCTAGCAGTCTGCAGTTGTCTATGGGCGCTAACAATAACTATCTGAATTCCAAGACTAGCTACAATAGGAGTTATAAGATTTGGGTACAAGCAAGGGATTTAGGGGTATAAGCAAATAAGCATATTTGTGGCGAATTACTCCAATCTTTTTCATTTCCTATTACGCGATTTTTTTTTTCATTTTATTCCGCTAAAACTTTGAGTCATCAAACTGTTTCGTTTATTTTACTCTTTCTGAAACTTTATTCGTTTCTTTTTCATTTGTTTCTTTTAACTCTTTCAGAAATTCATCTGATAATTTTTATTTTATTATCATGAGAGAACATGATATTATTTTTGTTACGGGGTTTTGAATAATTGAAGGCCACGAATAATTGAAGCTCGAAATCGCGTAGGCAATGAATAAAGCATAAATGGCAATTTTCATTTTCATCTGCTTCACTTGCTTTTACCAGTATTGTATTATTATTATGTATGCTTCTTTGAAGGCAGGTGCGTTTCTAAAACGTTGACCTGATGTTAGAGACATGGGGTTTTCACCATGGTAATCCTACGGGGCTATAGAACCCCCCCCCATAAAGGCCCCACTAATGCGCATTCGCAGATGATTTTCGTTATATCTCGTAAACTACATATGTTAGAGACATGGGGTTTTCACTTAGAAGAACCCCCAGGGTCCTCTAAGCCCCCCCCCCTAAATTTTGGATCCACTGCACATGCGCAGCATGGATTTTGTTTAATATTGATCAAATCAATGTCGAATCGATACCATAGAGTTTCTCGGGATATCGGTGACGTCAACTTTCGGTCAGACCGGAAGTTATATTTCAGCGTCTATGCAACGTAGAGACGAGCGCTACCCAGCTAAACACTCGTCTCGATGAATAGAGTCGAGTAATATTTTTGAAGAAACTCGAGGCGCGATAGGGTCCGAGATCGAGTCTCGAAATTTACAAATTTGAGTTACATTGCATTTGCTCATATCGTTGGATACCGCCATTCTCACACAGCATAGGGATCCACATACAATCATCGCAAACTTACAACAGTACATGACCGTTTTACAGTGCCGGCTCATCGGCTGGAAAATAAAAGTCAACCCAAGTAAATGCGCGTGCCTCCTGTTTACTAAAAAAGTGAATATGCCTGACTTAGCCCCAATCCAAATATTCGACCAACCCGTCCCCTTTGTAAATGAATACAAATACTTAGGGTTAATTTCAGATGCAAAATTAAGCTTTAATAGTCATATTAAAGCAGCCCTTTCCAAAGCTACTAAAATGAGTAGTAAACTCATCAGCTTAATTGCTCCATAGAGTAAGCTATCGATTAGGCTCAAGCTTCTGTTCTACAAAGCTATTTTAAGACCAATACTGATGTACGGCTCCCAAATATGGGGGGCGACATCAGCCACTAACATCAAGAGGTCAAGAGGCGTCCCCCTTAGGCTTAAATCGGCTGTGTTTGAACAGCAGGCTTGTCCGTGGCAAGTGCCATAAGAAAACAAACAAACATCAAGAGGTTGCAAGTTTTTCAAAACAGACAACTGAGGAAAATAGTTAACGCACCCTGGTATGTCAGAGGAAAAATAATACACAACGACCTCAAAATTGAACCTGTTTCGGAATTTATTAAAAGAACGTCAATTAAGTTCTTTGAGAAATTACCTCAGATTCGCAACAAGTTATTGAAATTACCAGCATATGATCCAACGTTTCCCAGCTGCAATTGATAATGTTTACATAAATTTCCCAGCCGTAAAAAAGCTGAGAACATCCTAACTCTGTTGCCAATCTGGTGGCTTAAAATTCTCAAAATTATTACTGTTTAGGCCTTAGATAGCTACGATGTGCTACACGCGTGAATAATTTTCAGTAATTTTTTATTCAGCCCAATTAAAGTCAGTCCCCATAGAAAAAGGCACGTGCAACGTAAATCCATTAAATTTATTTATTTACCCCATAAATAATCTTTTCTTTATTTTAATTAAATAAATTGTACCAAATTTCTAAATATATAAAAATTAATTACCAAATTTCATGACGTTAGAGCTTTACTTCGCTCGTCTAAACTAGTTCAATTCATTTTAACTTTCCCTAAACTCACAAATTAAAGTATCTATTCCAAATTATGATGTGGAGGTGCTCGTGACCACTTTGTCACATCGCGGAACTCCGAAATATCACAACTTTGCCGTTGCCGTTGCACTCGCCGAAATGCATGCAAGATACGAGTTTCAAGTTACTACTCCGAGTGATTCGCGAGATACGGGCTCTCAAAATTGTAAAAATTTGAATTTTCGACCTCATTCATTCACACATTTATCACATTCTTTTCAAAATACCTAAATTTTCCTTTCCTAAGTCTATATGTGTCAAAGAAATCCTTATCAAAATCTCATTGTAAAATCACTGAAGGGAAAAATTTTGATCTCTTTTGCTCTTCTGCTGTTGTGTCGTGATGTAAATTTGTGCATTTTTACCACTTATTATTGTATATAAATCATGCATCTCGGGATGGAATTTGAATTTTTAAATCAAAGATTTAAAAATTCAAAAGTTTCTTCTATTGGGTCGAGCAACTGCTAAAATATATTTTACATTTACATATGATTATATAAATGAAAAAGAAAAATACTGATCAATAGGTGAGAAATTGTCTCCGTAGATTTTTTGTTAGCTTTTATCGAGTGAAGATTGGGCTCGTTTTATATTGGCAGAAGGCACAATTCAGATAAGATAACGATAGCGTTT